>NC_069505.1:506738495-506940995 GCF_027579735.1 Bombina bombina
GGGATCGGGACCGTCGGGGGCGCGCACGGGCGCGCGCGCGTGCACGGGGTGTGGCGGGCGGGCGCGTGCACGGGGCGGGAGCGGGTGGGAACCGCTACACTACAGAAAAGTTAAAAAGTAAAAGTAAAAAATTTTTTTAATAAACTTTATTTTAAAAACCATCTAAGGGATCTGGAAGGGGTGGGGGTTGGTCTTGGGGGGGGGGGGAAAGCTACACTACAGAAAAGGGACATATTTTATTTAAAAAAAAGCTTTTTTTCACTAAACTGGGTACTGGCAGACAGCTGCCAGTACCCAAGATGGCGCACATTAAGTCAGAGGGGGAGGGTTAGAGAGCTGTTTAGTGGGGGATCAGTGAGGTTGGGGGCTAAGGGGGATCCCTACACAGAAGCATATGTAAATATGCTAACAAAAAATGCACAAAAAAGCCCAAATATACCTTTTATTTTAGTACTGGCAGAGTTTCTGCCAGTACTTAAGATGGCGGGGACATTTGTGGGGTAGGGGAGGGAAGAGAGATGTTTGGGAGGGATCAGGGGGTCTGATGTTTCAGGTGGGAGGCTGATCTTTACACTAAAGCTAAAATTAACCCTGCAAGCTCCCTACAAGCTACCTAATTGACCCCTTCACTGCTAGCCATAATACACGTGTGATGCGCAGCGCCATTTAGCAGCATTCTAATTACCAAAAAGCAACTCCAAAGTCATATATGTCTGCTATTTCTGAACAAAGGGGATCCCAGAGAAGCATTTACAACCATTTGTGCCATAATTGCACAAGCTGTTTGTAAATTATTTCAGTGAGAAACCTAAAATTATGAAAAAATTTACGTTTTTTTTAATTTGATCGCATTTGGCGGTGAAATGGTGGCATGAAATATACCAAAATGGGCCTAGATCAATACTTGGGGTTGTCTACTACACTACACTAAAGCTAAAATTACCCCCAAAAAGCTCCTTACATGCTCCCTAATTAACCCCTTCACTGCTGGGCATAATACACGTGTGGTGCGCAGTGGCATTTAGCGGCCTTCTAATTACCAAAAAGCAATGCCAAAGCCATATATGTCTGCTATTTCTGAACAAAGGGGATCCCAGAGAAGAATTTACAACCATTTATGCCATAATTGCACAAGCAGTATGTAAAAAATTTCAGTGATAAACTGAAAGTTTGTGAAAAAATTTGTGAAAAAGTGAACAATTTTTTGTATTTGATCGCATTTGGCGGTGAAATGGTGGCATGAAATATACCAAAATGGGCCTAGATCAATAATTTGGGATGTCTTCTAAAAAAAAATATGTACATGTCAATGGATATTCAGGGATTCCTGAAAGATATTAGTGTTCTAATGTAACTAGCGTTAATTTTGAAAAAAAATGGTTTGAAAATAGCAAAGTGCTACTTGTATTTATGGCCCTATAAGTTACAAAAAAAGCAAAGAAGATGTAAACATTGGGTATTTCTAAACTCAGGACAAAATTTAGAAACAATTTAGCATGGGTGTTTTTTGGTGGTTGTAGATATGTAACAGATTTTGGGGTTCAAAGTTAGAAAAAGTGTGTTTTTTTCCATTTTTCCTCATATTTTATAATTTTTTTTATAGTAAATTATAAGATATGATGAAAATAATGGTATTTTTAGAAAGTCCATTTAATGGCGAGAAAAACGGTATATAATATGTGTGGGTACAGTAAATGAGTAAGAGGAAAATTTCAGCTAAACACAAACACCGCAGAAATGTAAAAATAGCCTTGGTCCCAAACGGACAGAAAATGGAAAAGTGCTCTGGTCACTAAGGGGTTAAGTCGGATGTCTGTAACCCGAGGACTGCCTGTATGTGTATATGTGTATGTATGTATGTATGTATGTGTGTGTGTGTGTGTGTGTGTATATATATATATATATATATATATATATATATATATATATATATATATATATATATATATATATATACACTCACACTCAACAGTATTTGGGTGCTTGCTAACTAAAAAATACATTTATCACTTTCTTAAAGGGACTGCAAACCCAACATTTTTATTTCATTCATGATAGAAAATACAATTTTAAATGACTTTCCAATTTAGTTCTATTTTCCTATTTGCTTCATTCTCTTGGTATCCTTTTGTTGAAGAAGCAGCAATGCATTAGTGGGAGCTAGCTGAACATTGGGTGAGCCGAAAACATGAGGTATACATATGCAGCCAACAATCAGCAACTCCTGAGGCTACTTAAGTATGCTTTTCCATAAGGGATACCAAAAGAACAAAACACATTAGATAATATAAGTATTTTGGAAAGTTGTTTAAAATCCCATGCTCCGCTCTATCCCACTGTTATACCAGACCAGTAAATACTGAGATTGGTTTATAATGAGTGAGCGAGATTACTGTATATTGTTGGCGAGGTTAGTATATACTGTGAATGAGTGAGAATGGTTTACACTGAATGCCATTGAGGATTACTCGGTGTGAGTGGGCATTGCTAAAGACTTTTCAGCCAATTAGTGCAGGTTTCTGCATAACTCCAATAGTGAGCACAATGTCATCTATATGGCCACACACGAACTAGCACTGGCTGCTAAAACCTAATAATGCACTGAGATAAGAGGCGGCCTGCAGGGGCTTAGAAACAAGCAGAGGTTTAGAGGTTATGAAGTGTATTAATATAACAATGTTGATTGTGCAATGCTGGGGAATGGGTAGTAAAAGCGGCATCTATCTTTTTAAACAATAAAAAAAAAAAAATCAAGTAGACTGTCCCTTTAAATAGTGATTTGAGATTGAGGGAGTGGTATAGGTTGGTGTCTAAAATGATCTCGTTATCCCCATAGGGATGTAATGTGGGCACTTTGCTCAGTGCCCTTATCATATAACATATTGCTGTTTATTCCTTGTATAACAAGTTGCTGAATATGGTCACACAATATAACTTACTGCTGAGTACTCGAATAGCAGCATACCGAGTGCCCTTTCTATATTATACATTTCTAACTGCACCCTTTTTATATTTTATTGTTGAGTACACTCAATATAGAACACATTTCTGAATGCTCTCAACACATACCATATTGTTGAAGGACCGTAGAATGACATAATTAACACGTGCATACTAAAAAGACAATGCAAAAGCACTTCATTTGAGTAGAAGATTTTTTTTTTTACGGACAAATTTCAAAGTTAGTTCAATTTTCCTTCCTTCTACATCATGTGGCAGTCGTCAGCCAATCACAAAATGCATATATGCATCTGGAAGATTGCATATAAAGATTATGCACATTTTATATAATGAACGTTAATTGGAAAGTTGTTTAAACTTGTTTGCTCCAGGGGTGGGCTGGGGCAGGGTGACAATTGCCCCCCAGGCCACTTTTGGTATCAGGGCTAGTGCAGAAGGTACAGTGAGTAGATTATTTTCTTTTTGTTCTGTTCAGTAAAACATTTAAATGTGTATCTGTCTACAGCATGCGTGTATATAAACATACAAACATATATATGGGTGTGTAGGGTTTTTTGTAGCTGTAGATATATTCACACCATGTTGTCTGTACCTTTTTTTTAAAGGGACAGTCAACACCAGAATTTATACCCAGTTTCGCATAACCAACATAGTTATAGAAATACACTTTTTACCTCTGATAACTATCTAAGCCACTGCAAACTGCCACCTTATCTCAGTTCTTTTGACAGACTTGCATTTTAGCCAATCAGTGCTTACTCCAGGGTAACTTTACGTGCATGAGCTTAATGTTATCTATATAACACACATGAACTAATGCCCTCTAGTGGTCAAAATGCATTCAGCTTAGAGGCAGTCTTCAAGGTCTAAGAAATTAGCATATGAACCGCCTAGGTTTAGCTTTCAACTAAGAATACCAAGAGAACAAAGCAAAATTGGTGATAAAAGTACATTGGAAAGTTGTTTAAAATTACATTCCCTATTGAAATCATGACAGTTTTTTATTTGTTGGACTTGGCTGTCCACCGCAAGATCCACACTAGATTTTTCTTTGCATAAATGTTTTGTAGATGATCCATTTATATAGCCCATCTGGGAGTGTTTTTGTAACAATGTATAGTGTTGCTTATTTTTTTAATAACTCCTAACCAAGCCCCAAACTATCAGATGTAGATTGAAGTCTACAGATTCCTGCTTCTCCTGTTTGTATAATTTGTCTTTTTTGTAGGGGACAGTCTGCTCTTTCTGTTTTCCCAGCCCCTTGCACTGGGTGTCCCAGCCTAACCTCATCAACAGTGCTAAACTGGGAGTTTCTAAGTGTTTTTTTTTTTTATTATTTTTTTATCAGTATCTGTGAATATTCTTCTTTTTAGTAGTGTCTATTACATGCAGTTATATGACAATTGGTGTACACTGTCCCTTTAACTGCCAAGCTTGTTGACAGAGCTGTGCCTGACCAGTCCAGCTCCCAATTTACTATGCGCCTTATCTGTGGGTTGCCGCATGTAGCCCCCTGGTAACAACGGCTGTAAGCTGCCCTACAAGCGGCCACATGAAAAACAAGATTCCACCACCATTTTTAAAATTTATTTTTTTGTAATATCAAATATAGCATTTAAAAGGGGTGGGTTGATAAACCTGGGCCACTCTTTAGGGCTAGATTTATTAAAGCTGAGGCGGGCAGGGGCACGTATACGCGCCCCTGTATGTCTCAGTTCGGCTGTGGCGGGGCGAAATTACTCGCAGGTATTCGCCATTGCACACAAGCGCAATTTTGCGCTTGCGTGCAATCCCGCCCGCGCACAGCCAATCAAGCGCAGGCAGGAGCTGTCAATCTCCTCGGTCTGACTAGACCGAGGAGATTGGATTTCGCCACCTTAGAGGTGGCGAAGAGGTTAGGGAAGCGGCGGTCTGTTGACCGCTGCTTGATAAATTCCGGCGAGCAAGTTCTTGTGAGAACTTGCAGCTGTAGGGCTTTAATAAATCTAGCCCTTAGTACTTGCCTCCCTGGGCCAAAAGTTGCCTGTCCTCCCCTGGTTTAAATTTGACTCTAGTGTCCATTTGTGCATTCTTTATATCACAAGTTTGGTGAGTGAACTCAGTATGAGGCTACTTACTATAACACATTGATGAGAGCCCTCAATAAAAAACAACATGAAAGTATTAGGCATCAATTAAACATGTTTGATGTAGTTGGTAAAGAGATTTCTGAATATGCCAGAGAAGTAGGGGTGGGATAGGGGGCAAACTGTTAATTTGTTTTAAAAATGTATAGACTTGGCTGATATGCTATTCTATAGCAACATACATCTTTATTGCCCCTTTAAGGAGCATTAGGCAGATTGTACTCCTATTGTTGGTGGGAAACTTAATATTTATTTATTTTTCTCTTCCAGTATTTTCTACCTCTGCTGCCTGAAGGAAGTTTTGAGAAGATCCTTAGTGAAGAACTATATGACACTTATTCCTCCTGTCCTATCTCCTTGAATAAAGATGGAAAGAGTCAAGACCAGCTTGCTGACCTCACACTTTGGCCTTTGCAGAGTCCATGGACCCGTAACACCAATTTACCTCCAGCCAACCTGCTGCGCCACATCCCGTTTCAGGCAGAAAGATCTGTGAGCATGATAGAGGAGAGTAAACAGCTCCAGGCTGAATGTAAGCTCCACTCATCTCGTTACAAGACAGAGCTGTGCCGTACCTTCCACGAAAGCGGTTCTTGCAAATATGGGTCTAAGTGCCAATTTGCACATGGCTCTGGAGAGCTTCGGGAACTCAACCGCCACCCAAAGTACAAGACTGAGTTGTGCAGAACATATCACACCATTGGCTTCTGCCCATACGGGTCTCGATGTCATTTTATCCACAACGCAGATGAACAACGGTTCAATGGCAACCCAAAGAGTCAGCGCCCACATCTACTGAGACAGAGCATGAGCTGCCCAGGCATCTCCTCCTTATCATTGTCATCATCAATATCACCGCTTGCTCTCTTCTCCAATTCTTCTTCTTCCTCCTCATTCTCACCTTTCCTTCCATCCACTCCAACATTCTCCCCATGTGAGCCCCTCTCCAATTCAGGATCTACTTCCCCCACAAATTCTCCAATGACACTCAGCTTGTCTTCCCTTGCCCGAACGGTGTCCCCACCTTGTCCTAATCTGCTGACCTCCTCTCTTACTGAAGTGCTCCTCAAACTCTCTCCTTCCAAGATGGGATTACGTGGGCATGAAAAAAGTATTGGCTGTCCATCCGATGTGGAAAGTGAGGACTCTGAGAGCAAAGGCTTCTCATCATCTCATTCCAATTCCCAAATAGCCAAGCGCCTTCCCATCTTCAGCCGTATATCAGACTGAGAAGGTGCTGGCATCTCTCAGGAACTGAGCCCATGGATGTCATCTTTTTATACTAACCTGTATTCCTGAAGACCCAGTGGGTGCTGAAACTGGTGGAGACCATCACCTGAACTTTTTTAATTCAAGATATTCAACCCAACTCATATACTTCCCACTGTAAAAGATGCCACTGCACTAAGGCTTAGCATCAGTATCAAAATGCCTTGTTTTATTTTTTGGACACGGAAGCAGTGCCACTGAAATCCAGGAGTTCCCAATTCAACCCCATGCACGCTACAAAATACAAAAAGTCATGTGGCTATGAAGTGCCCCTTTACCCACTACAGGAACCTTTCCGATCCTGTTTTGCACAGCCACATGCTGCTAATAACGTGACTTTTATTCGTGGTACTCGCAGGAATTCGACAGGAGAAGCTTCTTGAAAGACATCAATGCATTAAATGAGTCTAAAAATGCCACCATATCTGCTGCAATTCAGTGGCGGGAATTACAATTTAGTTTGGTTTACTATACGACTGCAATACTCCCTACAAGGTCCTCCGAAATATGTATTTATTAACACCCAGAATTCAACACTCAAGAGCGAAATTCACACTATTACTTATGTTAGCTTCATATAGTTCAGTCATGAAGCCAGCTAAATATTTATCAGTGTGAGGGGGATTAATCCTACTGATGCATTAAAGGGACAACCTAATTCAATGACACAATGCTTTTAATTCATGACAGAAATCTAATAATGCACAAACGCTTCTCTGGTAGCTGTGTTAATGCGTGCATTGCCACTCGTGTTCAGCGCTGGGGGACAGAAAGGTGGTGGGGAAATTAAAGGGACATGAAATATTTTGAGATTGTAATATGAAATGTTTAATTATGTGAATTACAGAACATGTATGTATGGTACATTCTACACAGTGATCACTGAAGTAAATGATTTTTATATTTTCCTAATTGGAATCAGTAGAGGAGGATCTTATAAACTGTAATATAATATATATATATATTTCCATTTAACTATAGTTACTAAGAAAGATTTCTCCAAACTTTAAAATACACTAGCACAGAAGAGCATTTTAGTGTTTCATTATTATGTTCCTTTAAATGTTTGTAAAATACATCTATCTGCCGGGAACTCATAAGTGTAGAAATCGCCTGGTGTTTTCTAAGTCCCAAAATGTTAATTCAAACTCCATTACTATAATCACAAAATGTGATACTCTGGCATAGATTCATACCAGCTATAATTAAAGGGACAATAAACCCATTTTTTTTCTTTCATGATTCAGATAGAGCATCAACTTTCTAATTTACTCCTATTATCAATTTTTCTTTGTTCTCTTGCTATCTTTTTTTTGAAAATCAGGAATGTACAACCTAGGAGCCGGCCCATTTTAGGTTCAGCGCCCAGGATAGCGCTTCCTTATTGGTGGCTACAAAGAAAAATTGATAATAGGAGTAGATTAGAAAGTTGCTTAAAATTGCTGCTCTATCTAAATCATGACAGAAAAAAATGGGTTTAGTATCCCTTTAAGTGGCCCAACTGCTCTAAGCAATCATATTGCTAGTTTAGGCTTTCTTCAAAATGTAAAAAAAAAAAAATGGCCTAATCCACTGAATTAGCTTTTCAGCCTCTATAGGGAGCACAATTCTTATACTATTATTTCTTCTTTAATTCCCAGTTCAGGAATGATGTCATAGTTTTCCACTAGTGATGTCATAACAGTGGAATGGCTTATGCTAACCATTGGATATATTTTTATACATTAGACAGGCCAACGTTCACATTGTACGGAAAGGCCAAAGGAGCATTCCCCATGTGGGGCACTTTTTGATAAGCCCTCTTCTGTTAGGGGGGAGTATTGTGGCTCTGTTACAGACCGTGACGCCAAAGAGGCGCATACCTTGTGCTGATCCTCTGTGCGAGGAGACAATTCATTAGTATTAACCAAAAATGTTATATATTTAGCCATTTTTATTGTAAAACTGGTTTACAGTTATATGTTGTGACCTGATTATATGTGTAGTTTATAGAACTGTCCATGTGGCTGCCAGAGAGGAAATGGTACAATATATAATCATCAATGTCTTGGTCTTTTGTTTCATGTTATATTTATTTAGTTTTTTATATGTACCTATAATTTGTGTCGTTTATTTGTATATAATAGGAGACCCTACCCACAGGAGCTTACAATCTAGTGCAGTGTTTCCCAAACGCGGTCCTCAAGTACCCCCAACAGGTCAGGTTTTCATTATAGTTGAACCAATGCACAGGTGAGAGCAAAATGATGGGTAAGAGCAGGTTAGTAACCATGGTTACTGATCAGCTGATTACTTCACATGTGCACTGGTTCAGCTATAATAAAAAACAGGCCTGTTGGGGGTACTTGAGGACCGCATTTGGAAAACACTGATCTAGTGGTACAATGGGAGACCCTAACCAAAGGAGCTTACAATCTAGTGGTACAATAGGTTGTGCCCCATGGAGCTTACAATCTACTGGTACAATGGGAGATTCTGCCCCCAAGGAGCTTACAGTCTAGTGGTAGAATGGTAGATCCTACCCAAAGGGACTTACAGTCTAGTGATACCATAGGAGGTCCTGCCCCAAAGAGTTTACAATCTAGTGGTACGAAAGGAGGTTGTGCCCCAAAGAGCTTCCAATCTAGTGATACAATGAGAGATCCTGACCCAAGGAGCTTACAGTCTAGTGATACAATGGGAGATCCTGACCCAAAGAGCTTACAATCTGTTCAAATGAGCTTGTAATCTAGTGGGATATGGAGTCAGAAAAAAATAATTACACAGAAGGTAAATTTATAATTTATTTATGTAGAAAAATGTATATATTACGCCAAAAGAGCTTACAATCTAGTGGCGTAACGAGCACATGGAGTCACAATTTACTGAGAAGTGTTTACATTTTAAGACAAACTTGCTATTGTCTGTTATTACAGTATGCGTATATAACACCACCAGGCACTGTATAAAGAGGTGAAGATATTGCTGTGTAGTTTTTATTATTATTATTATTTTTATTATTATTATTTTGTATTATTTGCCCGGCATCATTTTGTACTTCATTCGCACATCCTCTCTGGCAGCTGTGATCATTTTTATCTTTTTAATTTATTTTGAGTTAAACATTTTTAATTATTTTATCATTTTGCTCATTTGTTAACTTATAATTTATTTTTGTTAATTTTTTTTGTAATGCTCATGATGAATAAATAATAAAAAAAACAAAACAAATTAACAGCCCATTTGTGTTGTTACATTGTTTATATTTAGAGACTCATAGGATGGGAGGGGGGTGAGATTTTTGTACATTATGGTTGAGAGGGGGTAAGAATAAATTGCCCCGGATTTGGAATAAAAATCAGCCCTTGAAAATTTGGTGACCAGCCCTATTTTTCGTTGAGTCAGTATAATATGCATGCCCCATTTTTTTTCAAAGTGGATTACTGAGATACTACTCCCCCCCCCCCCCCAATGTTTTTTTCAGAATTATATTATATTACTTTGTATTTTTATTTTTTAAAGTGTCAGATTGTGGTTTTATTCACCCTACAACTCATATTGTATCCATTAATCACCACTTTAGTTTGTAGCTTCAACTGCTGAAGCCCATCGGGAAATCTCCCGGTATTCTGGTAGGCCAATCCGGCCTTGATGGAAGACAGGAGAGGTGCACAAACAGGGGAAGGATGACATTTAATATATTTACCCTCATATTTTACACCTTTTGTAGCCCTCAGATTCACTCATTAGTTGAGAGTACACCTTACACTTACCTCAGGGACATAAAACTATTAACCACATAGGGACACTAAAGTCAAAATTAAATTTTTTGAATTAGATAGAGCATCCATTTTTAAATTATGCACAGTCATTTTATATGCACACTTTCTGAGGCACCAGCTACTCCTGAGCATGTTCAGTGTGTAAGTATATGAACCTTCGCTTGGCTGAAGGCTGTCACGTGATACAGAGGGGCGGCAAATTTGAAATAAAAAAATCTTTTGCTCATTTAAAATTCATTGTAGTTTTTTGTTATGCACTTTTTGATTATGGAATTCTACTGTGTTTAAAGGGACATTAAACACTTTGAGATGGTAATATAAAATAATCATACATGTAAAAAAAACCTACAATATACTTTTATAATTTATTTTGTCCCGTTTTCCATTAATTTAATGCTTAAATTGTGAGCATTTCAGTACCTGTTAAAAATGTAAGTGCAGAACACTGTAATATTCCTCACAGCCATTGGCTGCACACTCTAGTGACCTATTTATAACTGTCCCTAATTGGCCACAGGCAGAGAAGGTAACCTAAGTTACAACATGGTAGCTCCCATTGTTTTATAGACACTAAAAAACTTATTTTGTTAATATTTAAACAACTAATGACTTTAAAGGGCCATTATGCACTCAAAAAAATATTGGCTAATTAAATAAAGTTTTAAATTAACATGTATTATCAATTTTACTGCTTAAGGTCCTAAAAATGATGTTAAAGTTTAAAGTCCTCTGACTTTATGAGAATACGTTTGTAGTACCCAGTAGCTACAGAACAAGGCTTTTTTCCACACTCCCTAACTTGTGTTTAGAAAGCCCTCCTGCTGGAGCGGTCTCTGTAATGTGCTTTGTAGTGCAGTAATATGTTGAAAGGCAGAAACTATGTAGATATACACAGAAGCTTAAGAATTCCACTTCCCTTTCCCCCTCCGGTTACCACAGATCTCCTCTAGTCTCTGCACACCCTTATAAATGTCGTGGTAACCGAGAGGGGGGAGGGAAGTGGAATTCCTGCAGCGTTAGAACGGACAGAAGGGAAAATATGCTGCTGAGTTTAGTAGCTTCTGTGTGCATCTGCTGATTTCACACAGTCCGTTCTAACGCTGCAGGAAATCCACTTCCCTCCCCCCCCTCCCGGTTACCACAGCATTTAATTAGAGTGTGCAGAGACTGGAGGAGATCTGTGGTAACCGGAGAGGGAAAGGGAAGTGGAATTCTTCAGCTTCTGTGTATATCTACATCGTTTCTGCACTACAAAGAACATTACAGAGACCACTCGAGCAGGAGGGCTTTCTAAACACAAGTTAGGGAGTGTGGTAAAAAGCCTTGTTCTGCAGCTACTGGGTACTACGAACGTATTCTCATGAAGTCAGAGGACTTTAAACTTTAACATCATTTTTAGGACCTTAAGCAGCAAAATTGATAATACATGTTAATTTAAAACTTTATTTTCTTTTAATGCTTTATTTAATTAGCCCATATTTTTTTGAGTGCATAATGGCCCTTTAAAGGGACAGTTTACTCAAAAATTTTCTCCCCTTTAATTTGTTCCCAATGATCCACTTTACCTGCTGGAGTGTATTAAATTGTTTACAAGTAGCTCCTTTACCCTTATATTGGCAATTGAAATTGTTAATTTAGCATGTGGTATCCCCACCTATTCCGAAAGTTTGTGGCCGCGCGTACCAGCTATAGATAAGCTTTGTAAACACAGCCAGCAGAAGAAATTACACTCCCAGTGTGATAAAGCAGAGATAAGGTAATACAATGTTGATTTTCCATTGTTCTCTCAAAGTATTGGTGATTGTTTTAAGGACAGATATAAGATAAAGAAGCAGGTATATGGGCACAATGTGATACAGTAATGAGATCTGATTATACCTACAAGCTCAACCTATTTTATTAGGCTGTGACTTCAAAACACAAAATCAGAGCTTTAATATACAGAAATAAACCTTAAAAAGCTAATTTTCATAAATTTTTTACTCTGCAGTTGGCAAAAAAAGCAATTGTAAACACATTAAGGGAAAAACTATTTTAGAGTATACTGTCCCTTTAACGTTCCTTAAAACGTTAATGATTCAGAAAGACTATGCAGTTTTAAGAGACTTTCAAATCTACTTCCATTATAAAATTGTGCACAGTCTTTTTATATGACACTTTAGGAGGCACCAGTTCCTATTGAGCATGTGCAAGAGTTCACAGTGTGTACATATAGGTGATTGGCTGATCGTAGTCACATGATACAGGAGGCTGCAACATGAAGTCAATTTTGAAATTTGTCAGAACAAACTAATGCTCATTTTTAAGTTTGTGCTTTCGCATTGTCTTTTTATTATCCACCTGTTGATTATACAGTTCTACATACTCATCGGAGAATACAAGATACTTTTCAATTTACTTTTATTATCAAATTGATGTTTTTCTCTTGACATCCTTTTATTAAAAAAAACATATCTAGGAAGTCTCAGGAGCAGCAATGCACTATTGGGAGCTAGATGATTATTGGTGGTTATACATATGGGCCTCTTGTCATTGGCTCACCAGATGTGATCAGCTATCTCCCAATAACTAACTTTAATGAAACAAGTTAAGCATATCATTCTATGCAAGCAACAGTGCTATGATGAAATGCTCTAAAACAGAGGTATCAAACTCATTGTATCTGGAGGGCCACTGGCCAAGTGTTCTTCCACCATGGGGGCCACTTGAACAGAGTGAGTGCTTTGGAACTGGATATACTAGAAACTGGAAGTGACATTTAACCAAGTAGTAGTGCATGGTGGGATCTGTAGTCCACAATAGACATACACAGTGTATATTTATCTTCTGAGAGCCATGTGAAGCGATTATTCTGGAACTGAATAAAATGTGACCAAGCAGTGCATAATTGGAATCTGCACTAGACAATGCAATGCTTATCTTTATCTTGTGTTTGTCTGTTTAGAACAGGGGTCGCCAACCTTTCGGACCTCAGGGACCACTAAACTCACAATTTTGAATCCTGTGGACCACTAACATGATTTTTTTTAAAAGGTACAAACCTCTATAATGTGTGTGTATATATAAATATACACACACACATACTGTACATAACTAGTATAACAATAGCTAAGTTTACATTATGTATATATTTACACATTTTTAAGAATTATTTTTTGAATGACAGAACTGAGAGAATACTTCCAAATGACAGATGAAGGGTGAGTGCCAACTTTTGAGCTGGAGACAGAGAGGCAGAAAGTGGGGAAAAAAGAATTATGTTAAAAAGGAGCACAAGACTTCCAAGTTACCTCCCCAGTTAGGAATTATTCAAAACTACTTATAATCATGGACAGACATTGGAGTCATAAAATAGAATTTATGCTTACCTGATAAATTACTTTCTCCAACGGTGTGTCCGGTCCACGGCGTCATCCTTACTTGTGGGATATTCTCTTCCCCAACAGGAAATGGCAAAGAGCCCAGCAAAGCTGGTCACATGATCCCTCCTAGGCTCCGCCTTCCCCAGTCATTCGACCGACGTAAAGGAGGAATATGCATAGGAGAAATCATATGATACCGTGGTGACTGTAGTTAGAGAAAATAATTCATCAGACCTGATTAAAAAACCAGGGCGGGCCGTGGACCGGACACACCGTTGGAGAAAGTAATTTATCAGGTAAGCATAAATTCTGTTTTCTCCAACATTGGTGTGTCCGGTCCACGGCGTCATCCTTACTTGTGGGAACCAATACCAAAGCTTTAGGACACGGATGATGGGAGGGAGCAAATCAGGTCACCTAGATGGAAGGCACCACGGCTTGCAAAACCTTTCTCCCAAAAATAGCCTCCGAAGAAGCAAAAGTATCAAATTTGTAAAAATTTGGTAAAAGTGTGCAGTGAAGACCAAGTCGCTGCCTTACATATCTGATCAACAGAAGCCTCATTCTTGAAGGCCCATGTGGAAGCCACAGCCCTAGTGGAGTGAGCTGTGATTCTTTCAGGAGGCTGCCGTCCGGCAGTCTCATAAGCCAATCGGATGATGCTTTTAAGCCAAAAAGAGAGAGAGGTAGAAGTTGCTTTTTGACCTCTCCTTTTACCAGAATAAACAACAAACAAGGAAGATGTTTGTCTGAAATCCTTTGTAGCCTCTAAATAGAATTTTAGAGCACGAACTACATCCAAATTGTGCAACAAACGTTCCTTCTTTGAAACTGGATTCGGACACAAAGAAGGCACAACTATCTCCTGGTTAATATTTTTGTTAGAAACAACTTTCGGAAGAAAACCAGGTTTAGTACGCAAAACCACCTTATCTGCATGGAACACCAGATAAGGAGGAGAACATTGCAGAGCAGATAACTCTGAAACTCTTCTAGCAGAAGAAATTGCAACCAAAAACAAAACTTTCCAAGATAATAACTTAATATCTACGGAATGTAAGGGTTCAAACGGAACCCCTTGAAGAACTGAAAGAACTAAATTGAGACTCCAAGGAGGAGTCAAAGGTTTGTAAACAGGCTTGATTCTAACCAGAGCCTGAACAAAAGCTTGAACATCTGGCACAGCTGCCAGCTTTTTGTGAAGTAAAACAGATAAAGCAGAAATCTGTCCCTTCAAAGAACTTGCAGATAATCCTTTCTCCAAACCCTCTTGTAGAAAGGATAGAATCTTAGGAATTTTTATCTTGTTCCATGGGAATCCTTTAGATTCGCACCAACAGATATATTTTTTCCATATTTTATGGTAAATTTTTCTAGTTACAGGCTTTCTAGCCTGAATAAGAGTATCAATGACAGAATCTGAGAACCCACGCTTTGATAAAATCAAGCGTTCAATCTCCAAGCAGTCAGTTGGAGTGAGGCCAGATTCGGATGTTCGAACGGACCTTGAACAAGAAGGTCCCGTCTCAAAGGTAGCTTCCATGGTGGAGCCGATGACATATTCACCAGGTCTGCATACCAAGTTCTGAGTGGCCACGCAGGAGCTATCAAGATCACCGAAGCCCTCTTCTGATTGATCCTGGCTACCAGCCTGGGAATGAGAGGAAACGGTGGGAATACATAAGCTAGGTTGAAGGTCCAGGGCGCTACTAGTGCATCTACTAGAGTCGCCTTGGGATCCCTGGATCTGGACCCGTAGCAAGGAACCTTGAAGTTCTGACAAGACGCCATCAGATCCATGTCTGGAATGCCCCATAACTGAGTTATTTGGGCAAAGATTTCCGGATGGAGTTCCCACTCCCCCGGATGAAATGTCTGACGACTCAGAAAATCCGCTTCCCAATTTTCCACTCCTGGGATGTGGATTGCAGACAAGTGGCAGGAGTGAATCTCCGCCCATTGAATTACTTTGGTCACTTCTTCCATCGCCAGGGAACTCCTTGTTCCCCCCTGATGGTTGATATATGCAACAGTCGTCATGTTGTCTGATTGAAACCTTATGAATTTGGCCTTTGCTAGTTGAGGCCAAGCCTTGAGAGCATTGAATATCGCTCTCAGTTCCAGAATGTTTATCGGGAGAAGAGATTCTTCCCGAGACCATAGACCCTGAGCTTTCAGGGGTTCCCAGACCGCGCCCCAGCCCACCAGACTGGCGTCGGTCGTGACAATGACCCACTCTGGTCTGCGGAAGCTCATCCCTTGTGACAGGTTGTCCAGGGTCAGCCACCAACGGAGTGAATCTCTGGTCCTCTGATCTACTTGGATCGTCGGAGACAAGTCTGTATAATCCCCATTCCACTGTCTGAGCATGCACAGTTGTAATGGTCTTAGATGAATTCGCGCAAAAGGAACTATGTCCATTGCCGCAACCATCAAACCTATTACTTCCATGCACTGCGCTATGGAAGGAAGAAGAACAGAATGAAGTACTTGACAAGAGCTTAGAAGTTTTGATTTTCTGGCCTCTGTCAGAAAAATCTTCATTTCTAAGGAGTCTATTATTGTTCCCAAGAAGGGAACTCTTGTTGACGGGAATAGAGAACTTTTTTCTACGTTCACTTTCCACCCGTGAGATCTGAGAAAGGCTAGGACAATGTCCGTATGAGCCTTTGCTTGTGGCAGAGACAACGCTTGAATCAGTATGTCGTCCAAGTAAGGTACTACTGCAATGCCCCTTGGCCTTAGCACCGCTAGAAGGGACCCTAGTACCTTTGTGAAAATTTTTGGAGCAGTGGCTAATCCGAATGGAAGTGCCACAAACTGGTAATGCTTGTCCAGAAAGGCGAACCTTAGGAACCGATGATGTTCCTTGTGGATAGGAATATGTAGATACGCATCCTTTAAATCCACCGTGGTCATGAATTGACCTTCCTGGATGGTAGGAAGAATTGTCCGAATGGTTTCCATTTTGAACGATGGAACCCTGAGAAATTTGTTTAGGATCTTGAGATCCAAAATTGGCCTGAATGTTCCCTCTTCTTTGGGAACTATGAACAGATTGGAGTAAAACCCCATCCCTTGTTCTCCTAATGGAACAGGATGAATCACTCCCATTTTTAACAGGTCTTCTACACAATGTAAGAATGCCTGTCTTTTTATTTGGTCTGAAGACAATTGAGACCTGTGGAACCTTCCCCTTGGGGGTAGTTCCTTGAATTCCAGGAGATAACCTTGAGAAACTATTTCTAGCGCCCAAGGATCCTGAACATCTCTTGCCCAAGCCTGAGCGAAGAGAGAGAGTCTGCCCCCCACCAGATCCGGTCCCGGATCGGGGGCCAACATCTCATGCTGTCTTAGTAGCGGTAGCAGGCTTCTTGGCCTGCTTACCTTTGTTCCAGCCTTGCATCGGTCTCCAGGCTGGCTTGGTTTGAGAAGAATTACCCTCTTGCTTAGAGGATGTAGAATTTGAGGCTGGTCCGTTTCTGCGAAAGGGACGAAAATTTGGTTTATTTTTAGCCTTAAAAGACCTATCCTGAGGAAGGGCGTGGCCCTTTCCCCCAGTGATGTCTGAAATAATCTCTTTCAAGTCAGGGCCAAACAGCGTTTTCCCCTTGAAAGGGATGTTAAGCAATTTGTTCTTGGAGGACACATCCGCTGACCAAGACTTTAGCCAAAGCGCTCTGCGCGCCACAATAGCAAAACCTGAATTTTTCGCCGCTAATCTAGCTAATTGCAAAGTGGCGTCTAAGGTAAAAGAGTTAGCCAATTTAAGTGCTTGAACTCTGTCCATAACCTCCTCATAAGAAGATTCTTTATTGAGCGACTTTTCTAGTTCTTCGAACCAGAAACACGCTGCTGTAGTGACAGGAACAATGCATGAAATTGGTTGTAGAAGGTAACCTTGCTGAACAAACATCTTTTTAAGCAAACCCTCTAAATTTTTATCCATAGGATCTTTGAAAGCACAACTATCTTCTATAGGGATAGTAGTGCGTTTGTTTAGAGTAGAAACCGCCCCCTCGACCTTGGGGACTGTCTGCCATAAGTCCTTCCTAGGGTCGACCATAGGAAATAATTTCTTAAATATAGGGGGAGGGACAAAAGGTATGCCGGGCCTTTCCCATTCTTTATTTACAATGTCCGCCACCCGCTTGGGTATAGGAAAAGCTTCGGGGGGCACCGGGACCTCTAAAATTGTCACAATCATCCAGAGTAGATAACACCTCCTTAAGCAGAGCGCGGAGATGTTCCAATTTAAATTTGAATGTAATAACGTCAGGTTCAGCTTGTTGAGAAATTTTTCCTGAATCTGAAATTTCTCCCTCAGACAAAACCTCCCTGGCCCCTTCAGACTGGTGTAAGGGCATGTCAGAACCATTATCATCAGCGTCCTCATGCTCTTCAGTATCTAAAACAGAGCAGTCGCGCTTTCGCTGATAAGTGGGCATTTTGGCTAAAATGTTTTTAATAGAATTATCCATTACAGCCGTTAATTGTTGCATAGTAAGGAGGATTGGCGCACTAGATGAACTAGGGACCTCCTGAGTGGGCAAGACTGGTGTAGACATAGAAGGAGATGATGCAGTACCATGCTTACTCCCCTCACTTAAGGAATCATTTTGGGCAACATTATTATCAGTGGCATCATTGTCCCTACTTTGTTTGTCACATTCATCACATATATTTAAATGGAGAGGAACCTTGGCTTCCGAACATACAGAACATCGTCTATCTGATGGTTCAGACATGTTAATAGGCATAAACTTGATAACAAAGCACAAAAAACGTTTTAAAATAAAACCGTTACTGTCACTTTAAATTTTAAACTGAACACACTTTATTACTGAATATGTGAAAAAGTATGAAGGAATTGTTCAAAATTCACCGAAATTTCACCACAGTGTCTTAAAAGTATTGCACACCAAATTTGAAAGCTTTAACTCTTAAAATAACGGAACCAGAGCCGTTTTTACATTTAACCCCTATACAGTCCCTGGTATCTGCTTTGCTGAGACCCAACCAAGCCCAGAGGGGAATACGATACCAAATGACGCCTTCAATAAGCTTTTTCAGTGGATCTGAGCTCCTCACACATGCATCTGCATGCCTTGCTTCTCAAAAACAACTGCGCATTAGTGGCGCGAAAATGAGGCTCTGCCTATGACTAGAAAAGGCCCCCAGTGAAAAAGGTGTCCAATACAGTGCCTGCCGTTTTTTTAACACAATTCCCAAGATTAAAATAACTCTTCAAAGTTATAAACCATTAAATATGCTTATAAAGTAATCGTTTTAGCCCAGAAAAATGTCTACCAGTCTTTAAAGCCCTTGTGAAGCCCTTTATTCTTATATTTAAAACTAAGAAAATGGCTTACCGGATCCCATAGGGAAAATGACAGCTTCCAGCATTACCAAGTCTTGTTAGAAATGTGTCATACCTCAAGCAGCAAAGTCTGCCCACTGTTTCCCCCAACTGAAGTTACTTCATCTCAACAGTCCTGTGTGGAAACAGCCATCGATTTTAGTAACGGTTGCTAAAATCATCTTCCTCTTACAAACAGAAATCTTCATCTCTTTTCTGTTTCAGAGTAAATAGTACATACCAGCACTATTTTAAAATAACAAACTCTTGATTGAAGAATAAAACTACATTTAAACACCAAAAAACTCTAAGCCATCTCCGTGGAGATGTTGCCTGTGCAACGGCAAAGAGAATGACTGGGGAAGGCGGAGCCTAGGAGGGATCATGTGACCAGCTTTGCTGGGCTCTTTGCCATTTCCTGTTGGGGAAGAGAATATCCCACAAGTAAGGATGACGCCGTGGACCGGACACACCTATGTTGGAGAAATTAAGTTTATATCAGAAAGCTCTCAATATAGATGTGAGCTAACCACGACTGATGGTACTGGCAATTACTATAATACTGGTGGGATATGGCTGATCTGCTGGATGGCAATTACTGGAATTCAGGTGGAATGGCTTTGTGCGCTGGAAAAGTATTAGAATGAAAAATATTTAATTTAAAAAAAAAAAGAAGATGGAGGGGAGGAAGACAAACAGTGATGTAAGTCCATCTGAAGGAATTAAGAAAACTACTACAAAGAGACAGGTAAAGAGAAGAAAATAAATGAAATATAAGAGAGAATTTTTTTTTTTAAGACCTTCTTTTTTTATATACTTTAATTCCACTATTTCAAGCCAACCTCTGCTGGCTTTAGAATGGAAGCATCTTTCTCTTGGCAGCTCGCTGGGCGGGAGGAGTTAAAAACACAATCTAGCTACGCAAGTTGCACAGTACTACGCAACTTGCGTAGGGAGACTGTAATTTAACTCCTCCTCTGTCGGTTTTCACTGATGTCCAGCCAGGCAATGTAGGGAGTTGCAGCGCGACGGGGGTGACACCATCAGAGGAGATTAATTCCTGCTTGATGGTGTCAAGGACTACCAACATCTTCTCATGGACCACTGGTTGGCGACCGCTGGTTTAGAACATCTGCTTGTTACACCTCTTAGAACCCTAAAAAAAAAAATGATGGGGTCAAATTAATAATTTACCTAATAAGCAACAGAGGGCCATATTACATTATATTGAGGGCCGCATTTGGCCCCAGGGCCTGTTCTTTGAAACCACTGCTCTAGAACATTAAAGAATTTTCTTTTTGCGCTTATGTTGCTTTTATTTTGGCTGAAGGGCATCCTGCAGTATCCAGAATTCTGACCTTACAACATTCTGAAGAGTGCTTGATAAGAGCATGAACTCATGTATGTCTAGTTAAAGGGACAGTAAAGTCCAAATTAAACTTTCATGATTCAGATAGGGCATATAATTTTAAACAACTTTCCGGTTTACTTTTACTATCAAATTTGCTTTGTTCTCTTGGTATTCTTTGTTAAAAGCTAAACCTAGGTAGGCTCATATGCTAATTTCTAAGCCCTTGAAGGCCACCTCTTATCTCAGTACATTTGACAGTTTTTCACAGCTAGACAGTGCTAGTTCATGTGTGCCATATATAGATAACGTACTCACACACATGGAGTTACCTAGGAGCCAGCACTGATTGGCTAAAATGCAAGTCTGTCAAAGAACTGAAATGAGGGGCAGTCTGTAGAGGCTTAGATACAAGTTAAAGGGACACTGAACCCAAATTTTTTTCTTTTGTGATTCAGATAGAGCATGCAATTTTAATCAACTTTCTAATTTCTCCATAACTTTCTTCATTCTCTTGCTATCTTTATTTGAAAAAGGCATCTAAGCTAAGGAGCCAGCCAATTTTTGGTTCAGTTCCCTGGACAGCACTTGTTTATTGGTGGGTGAATTTATCCACCAATCAGCGAGAACAACCCAGGTTGTTCACCAAAAATGGGCCAGCATCTAAACTTACATTCTTGCTTTTCAAATAAAGATACAAAGAAAATGAAGAAAATTTGATAATAGGAGTAAATTAGAAAGTTGCCTAAAATTGCATGCTCTATCTGAATCATGAATGAAAAAAGTGTGGGTTCAGTGTCCCTTTAATCACAGAGGTAAAACATATATTATTATTACTGTTCGTTCTGCAAAACTTGGGAATGGGTAATAAAGGGATTATCTATCTTTTTAATCAATAACATTTTTGATGTTTACTGTCCCTTTAACTACACAAGGAAAAAAGACGAATCATACTAAAGAGGCCTTTAAATAGTTATGTTATTGGACTTCAAAAGAAATTTGAATTTTTTTTAGCTAAATTCCAATTTTTAAACAATGATGCAGGTCTGTTGCAGTGAAGTGTTTTTAAAATCGGATCTGGAATGTTACTGATATTTTAGATGGAATTTCATTCATTAGTTGTAACAAAGTGGCGCTGTAACTTACTTTTTAATATAGATATGAAATTCAAATACCCTGCACTCCGCTGCTCACTTCAAAAGTAAATTTTTCTGTGAGCTAAAGGTTTGAATTCTTCTCCATTCAGTGCTCTAGCTACAACAAAGGGTGCCCAAAGGGGAGAGCGCTGATTGGACCACAATACAAACCTTTAGCTCACAGAAAAATGTTCTTTTGAAGTGAGCGGCGGAGCACAGGGTATTTGAATTTCATATCTTTATTAAAAATTAAGTTATAGTGCAACTTCTTTACAACTGATGAATTAAACTATCTAAAATATCACTAACATTTCAGATCTGTTTTTATAAAAGGGAGAGTTTACCATCACTTTAATTGCTGATACATACTATACAGATACAAAACTAACTAGTGTACCTTTAAACAAATATCTTACTCACTCTCACTTGGTATAACCAGAACTTGCTGAGGGTAATATCTCTCTAAACCGCAGAGCTTGCAATCTGATTTAGAAGTCTTAGACCATCTCTGGCGGTGCAGTTGGAAGATGCTGGGGGTATATACCTCCAGTATCTCAATCTGAACCACAGAGCTTGCAATCTGATTCAGAAGTGTCAGGCTGTCTCTGGCGGTGTAGTCAGGAGTTGCTGGGACTATATATCCCATTATCTCTTCTGAGCCTTAGAGCTTGCAATCTAATTCAGAAGTTTCAGACTGTCTGATGGTGCAGTTAGGAGTTGTTTTGGGTATTTACCTAATTATCTCACTTATTCGAACCACAGAGCTTAAAATCTGATTCAGACTTTTCTCTAATGGTGCTGTCAGGAGTTAATTGGGGCACACACACACACACACACACACACACACACACACACACACACACACATATATACATATACACACACACATACATACACATATTATTTAACCTATATGAACCACATAGCTTGCAATCTAATTCTGAAGCATCAGACTGTCTCTCTAGTGATGCAGTCAGGAGATACTGGGGGTATATATCCAATTACCTCTCCTATATGAACCACAGAACTTGCAATCTGATTCGGACTGTTCAGACTATCTGTGGTTGTGTTGTCAGGAGTTACAGAGGGTATATATATATATATATATATATATATATATATATATACACATACATTACTTCTCCTATCTGAACCACAGAGCTTGCAATCTGATTCAGACTTTTCAGACTATCTGTGGTTGTGTTGTCAGGAGTTACAGAGGGGGTATATATATATATATATATATATACACATATACACACACACACACACACCTATCTGAACCACAGAGCTTGCAATCTGATTCAGACTTTTCAGACTATCTGTCTGTGACTGTGACAGTTGTGTTGTCAGGAGTTACAGAGGGGGATATATATATATATATATATATATATATATATATATATACATTACTTCTCCTATCTGAACCACAAAGCTTGCAATCTGATTCAGAAGTTTCAGACTATCTGCTTGATGGTGCAGTCAGGAGTTGCTGGTGGGTGCAGGGAGCTATTAAAATGTTTATAGAGCTCAGGGTTCATTGATACATTATCTGTCTCTGTATGCGATGGATAATTAACCAGAACATCTGCAAACATCTGTCGATTCCGGTGTCCCTCCTACCCCTCCCCCACTGCCATTGTCCTCAATGTAAAGGACTTTGTCAGCCGTTTTTTTAAAGAGGTATCCTACTGTCCCTCTCCCCCTCTATATCCTACTCCCATCTGGGCACTTTATGTGGGTAGCTGCAACTTTAATCCCATTGTCATGCTGAAGAATCTAAGTATACAGGCTTCCTGGCGGGGGACAGTTCAAATGGAAATCAGCTGTGGGGGATTAATAGGACACAGCCCCCTCCCCATGCTCAAATTAGAAACAAACACAGAGGAACAACCCAGCTCAGAATTACAAATAATCCTATAATTTAATTCAAGAAACATTAAACTCATAATGTAATTCCCATAAAGGGCCAGGTTTTACAACGGTTACGCGTGAGCGATAAGGGGTTTATCGCTGGTGTTTGTGCTCGTTGGGTGTACCGCTATTATTACGGGTTGAAAGTAAACATGATCGCTTGAGCGCAATCGCAATTTATGCTAGAATGATTACCGCGACTTCAGAGCTCTGATTAAGTGTTTTGCGAAACAAAAAAGTTGCACAAAACACATCAAAAATGCTTTACAAAGTACAGTTACACTCATAATAACACCATGCAATACAAATGTATAAGAAACATTGCACACAAATGTTATAAGAGCTGAAATATATGAGATGTCGGGTGTTAAAGAGAAAAAAAAAGCTGCAGACGGGCTTTAACATAGAGATGCATACATATACATGTCTGTTTATGTATGTATATATACAGTATATATATATATATATATATATATATATATATATATATATATATATATCTGCAGTGTAGCCTAGTACTCACAGTAACCTTAAATCACCTGGGTGCGCATCAAAGGAGTCCAAAACATTCAAAGAGAGGAAGGCACTCACCGGATTTAACAAGGAGATCATTTTATTCCTTATATGTAACATTTCAGGGTTTTACCCCCAGTTTCAAACTGACAACCAGATCCCACATAACACACAGTTTTAAATACCCTCTCACCTTAATCACCAAGTGCAGGTGTTGCCCAACATGTAGAGCGCATCATCAAGCAGCGCCCGTATCCTAGCAACCAGTAGTAAACAATAACTACGTGACAACCTACCACATTACATTCTATGATTAAAATTTAAAAACAATATTACGGAGAATAATGCTATTGTGAACATGACTGACACTATCTCCTAGGAGGCCTATTCTACCAGCTAATGCACATTACGAATCCATTATGCGTCTAAGACCCGGAACCCTCACCCGCAGTCCTTAAACATAACTGATGTCAATCTCGCAGAGGGTGCAAAACTAAGCATTTCATTATATATACACATATTCTAAACCTGACGATTATACAGACCTTA
The DNA here is from genome assembly GCF_027579735.1 of Bombina bombina. Classification (NCBI taxonomy): domain Eukaryota; kingdom Metazoa; phylum Chordata; class Amphibia; order Anura; family Bombinatoridae; genus Bombina; species Bombina bombina. The sequence goes on from NC_069505.1 coordinate 506,762,794, forward strand.
CTATCCTAACCTTAGATCAGCTTATATGTGCCTGTCAAGTTTCATAACCATAACGCGGTCCTATTGGGCACCATAATAGTGCAATCAATATTGCTAATCTCGGCGAGATTGACATCAGTTATTATAAATTATAGAAATGTGTGCACTCTATCCAGTTTACAAACAAAAAACAATTTTGGTGCTAGCAGTCACTATACAATAGTAAACAAAAGGATAAGAGAGTAGTCACAGCTAAAAAATACATGCTGTGAAAAAGAATGACAAGGCAGCACTCAAATTGCGTAAATAACAAGTGGTTTATTTGGTAAACCTACATATGTCAAAAACAATTCACAAAACCCTTAATTATACTAAAAAGGAGTAACTAGTAAACCCAGGCCTGGTTTGTACTTAATCTAACACACAGATTAGATTAAGTACAAACCAGGCCTGGGTTTACTAGTTACTCCTTTTTAGTATAATTAAGGGTTTTGTGAATTGTTTTTGACATATGTAGGTTTACCAAATAAACCACTTGTTATTTACGCAATTTGAGTGCTGCCTTGTCATTCTTTTTCACAGCATGTATTTTTTAGCTGTGACTACTCTCTTATCCTTTTGTTTACTATTGACATCAGTTATGTTTAAGGACTGCGGGTGAGGGCTACGGCTCCGAGTCTTAGACGCATAATGGATTCGTAATGTGCATTAGCTGGTAGAATAGGTCTCTTAGGAGATAGTGTCAGTCATGTTCACAATAGCATTATTCTCAGTAATATTGTTTCTAAATTTTAATCATAGAATGTAATGTGGTAGGTTGTCACGTAGTTATTGTTTACTACTGGTTGCTAGGATACGGGCGCTGCTTGATGATGCGCTCTACATGTTGGGCAACACCTGCACTTGGTGATTAAGGTGAGAGGGTATTTAAAACTGTGTGTTATGTGGGATCTGGTTGTCAGTTTGAAAACGGGGGTAAAACCCCGAAACGTTACGTATAAGGAATAAAATTATCTCCTTGTTAAATCCGGCGAGTGCCTTCCTCTCTTTGAAAAAAAATAAAATATATATATATGTGTGTGTATATATATATATGTATTTACAGACATATATACACATATTTATACATATGTACACATATATAAACATAAATACACATATATATATATATGTATATGAAATATTGAAAAAAAATTACAAATGGACTAATCCACCACCTAATTATTAAAAGTACACAAAATAAAAAATATACTATAAAAATACACAAAATAAAAAATATACTATACTTGAGGAGTTCAAGAATATCAGCAAAACAGAAAAATGTTTATTGCTTAGAGCATATTTATATAGACATAATCAATGTAACATAAGATGCAATACATACTACTAAAGAAAAATAAAGCAAGAAAAAATGTGAGCAATCCTAAACAGTAGACAGATATGAAGCCCTTATTAAAGGTTACCGGAGTAAAAGTCCCAAAGTTATACCACCTTGATGAATTGTAATGGGTTAAATTCTCCACACAAAGTGATACAAAGAAGTAGACTGTGTCCAGTAATTTTCAAATAGATAAGCAAGCAGGTCGTTTGTCAAAAACCAATAAGGCAAAACTACAGTTAGTCGGTTGTGCACACTGATCCATGGTTAAAGGGACAGTCTACACCAAAATTTTTCTTATTTAAAAAGATAGATAATCCCTTTATTACCCATTCCCCGTTTTTGCATAACCAACAAAGTTATATTAATATACTTTTTACCTCTGTGATTACCTTGTATCTAAGCCTTTGCAGACAGCCTCCTTATCTAAGTGCCTTTGACAGACATGCAGTGTAGTCAATCAGTGAAGACTCCTAAATAACTTCACGGGAGTGAGCACAATGTTATCTATATGACACATGTGAACTAGCACAGTCTAACTGTGAAAAACTTTCAAAATGCTCTGAGCTAGGAGGCGGTTTTCAACTGTTTAGAAATCAGTTTGAGCCTAGCTAGGTTTAGCTTTCCAAAAATACCACCAAGGGAACAAAGCAAATTTGATGATAAAAGTAAATAGGAAAGTTGTTTAAAATTGCATGCTCTATCTGAATCATGAAAGTTTAGTTTTGAATTTACTGTCCCTTTAAAGCATGCAAGCCAAAGTGATTGTACTCATATAGCAGTCCTGCGTCAGGTGTTCGTAAATACAATGTAGTGAAATCTTTCAAAAGTGCACATTTAAGACCGGGTTTTAAAAAAGGCAAACAACGCCCACATCTCACCGGACCATATATTAATTGTGTTCAGTTCCACGGTCCTCCCAGAGCTGCGCCTCCGTCTAAGCACTCACCGAATTCACAGATGTATATTTGAAATGTTCTCCAATCTTACAGCTTATTGCAAAACTCACTGTCAAATGCACATGAACTTCAATACTGAAATTGGACATTTAGTGAAACTTCCATCCACATCAAGGATAAAGTGGCTCCATTATCGTCTAAATCCTGGCGTGGCACCTTATACAGACAAGGGCGTGACTGAACGCTACGCGTGTTTCACCCTTCTCATTCGTCTAGGGCTTTCTCAAGCGTCATACTAAATTCACAGTGTAGGCAGGCTTTATATAATCCGTAAATGGGCTTGGTGAAATAAACCAATAATATATATACAGGGAGTGCAGAATTATTAGGCAAATGAGTATTTTGACCACATCATCCTCTTTATGCATGTTGTCTTACTCCAAGCTGTATAGGCTCGAAAGCCTACTACCAATTAAGCATATTAGGTGATGTGCATCTCTGTAATGAGAAGGGGTGTGGTCTAATGACATCAACACCCTATATCAGGTGTGCATAATTATTAGGCAACTTCCTTTCCTTTGGCAAAATGGGTCAAAAGAAGGACTTGACAGGCTCAGAAAAGTCAAAAATAGTGAGATATCTTGCAGAGGGATGCAGCACTCTTAAAATTGCAAAGCTTCTGAAGCGTGATCATCGAACAATCAAGCGTTTCATTCAAAATAGTCAACAGGGTCACAAGAAGCGTGTGGAAAAACCAAGGCGCAAAATAACTGCCCATGAACTGAGAAAAGTCAAGCGTGCAGCTGCCAAGATGCCACTTGCCACCAGTTTGGCCATATTTCAGAGCTGCAACATCACTGGAGTGCCCAAAAGCACAAGGTGTGCAATACTCAGAGACATGGCCAAGGTAAGAAAGGCTGAAAGATGACCACCACTGAACAAGACACACAAGCTGAAACGTCAAGACTGGGCCAAGAAATATCTCAAGACTGATTTTGCTAAGGTTTTATGGACTGATGAAATGAGAGTGAGTCTTGATGGCCCAGATGGATGGGCCCTTGGCTGGATTGGTAAAGGGCAGAGAGCTCCAGTCCGATTCAGACGCCAGCAAGGTGGAGGTGGAGTACTGGTTTGGGCTGGTATCATCAAAGATGAGCTTGTGGGGCCTTTTCGGGTTGAGGATGGAGTCAAGCTCAACTCCCAGTCCTACTGCCAGTTTCTGGAAGACACCTTCTTCAAGCAGTGGTACAGGAAGAAGTCTGCATCCTTCAAGAAAAACATGATTTTCATGCAGGACAATGCTCCATCACACGCGTCCAAGTACTCCACAGCGTGGCTGGCAAGAAAGGGTATAAAAGAAGAAAATCTAATGACATGGCCTCCTTGTTCACCTGATCTGAACCCCATTGAGAACCTGTGGTCCATCGTCAAATGTGAGATTTACAAGGAGGGAAAACAGTACACCTCTCTGAACAGTGTCTGGGAGGCTGTGGTTGCTGCTGCACGCAATGTTGATGGTGAACAGATCAAAACACTGACAGAATCCATGGATGGCAGGCTTTTGAGTGTCCTTGCAAAGAAAGGTGGCTATATTGGTCACTGATTTGTTTTTGTTTTGTTTTTGAATGTCAGAAATGTATATTTGTGAATGTTGAGATGTTATATTGGTTTCACTGGTAAAAATAAATAATTGAAATGGGTATATATTTGTTTTTTGTTAATTCGCCTAATAATTATGCACAGTAATAGTCACCTGCACACACAGATATCCCCCTAAAATAGCTATAACTAAAAACAAACTAAAAACTACTTCCAAAACTATTCAGCTTTGATATTAATGAGTTTTTTGGGTTCATTGAGAACATGGTTGTTGTTCAATAATAAAATTAATCCTCAAAAATACAACTTGCCTAATAATTCTGCACTCCCTGTATATATATATATATATGTATGTATATATATATATATATATATATATATATATATATATATATATATATATATATATATATATATATATATATATATATATATATATGTATTGGAGCCCTTTGCAGTTAAGTAGATTTAGAATTAACATGTAAAAGCATATTTATGCAATATTCATATTTATTAAATGTTTTAACTATGTATTTACTTTAAATATCTCACATTATAATGATATGCACATAGCAGAATATGTTCTATGTATTTATAAATATATATTCCTATATATATATATATATATATATATATATATATATATATATATATATATATATATATATATATATATATATATATATATATATATATATATATATATATATACCTATGTATAATTATATATATATATATATATATATATATATATATATATATATATATATATATATATATAAATATACAGTATATTGAACGTTCCGATGTAAACAAATTGAAATGACGCGATCGTGCAAACAATTGCGAGATTTCAATTATGGGATCGGGTCTTGGGGGCGTCCCTATGACGCTAGGAACGCCCTCCAGACCGCGATCAAATCCTGCAAGCACAGTTGGCTTCAGGACAGCTGTTGGCTATGACGTTGTGTTCCGTCATAACGGCTTTAAAGCCCAGCGCCGTTGTGAAGGAATACAACGGCATAACGGCGGGAAAAGGTTAATTTATAACCAACAGTAAAGACATAGTATGTCATCCCTCTGAAAAACACCACGCAGGGTGTGAATATGCCGTAAATTACCATACATATACATATTCTTTTAGAACTTCGCAGAAAGAAGAAGAGAAAAAAAAGAAGAAAAGGAAAAATAAGTAAATACACACCCATGTGTCTATCATGAATCATACTGTTGGTTTTTTTCTCTTATATATTATAAAAAGAATTAAAAAAATTATATATATAGAAGAAGTTCTATATATTCTCTCTCTCTCCCCACCTCACCATCTCCATCACCTCCTCTCACATTTACTGTAATTCAGTCATTATTATCTTTAATCGTATAATCTGACATCCCACATATTAACAGGTCCTCTTGTTACAGCATTATTTCTGAATTTATTAATAGCCGGCTACAAAAGATAATGTTTGTATCTGACTGCTTGATAGCATACAAACCAAGTATAATGTTTCACATCTAGATACATGATTCTCAGAGGTATTATTCACACATCTATGCTATATATTGATATCTAGAGAGTTTAAGTGTTTTTAAACGTGTATGATTGAATATTATGATTATTCATCCTGACATCAGGCATCCAATTCAAAGGGAGGGTGTCCTCCATCACTAGTAAAAGAAGGATTTCGGATCTACTTCTAGGAGCAATAAATTGTAGTTGCTGCGTTATGGGCCATGATAGAATAATTCTCTTCCATTTGGAGAAGTAAGCTCTCATATGAAACTCTGATAAGAAGTTTATATAATGTAACTCTATTGTCATTTGAAGGTGAATTGTATTAATTATTTCTACTAAACTCGGAGATACTGCATTTTTCCACTCTCTTAGTATTGAATTTCGTGTAGCAAAGATAACTGTGTTATTTAGGGTTTGTTCTCCCGAGTTAGAATGTACTTGATCCAAATATTGAAAAAAAATATAAAAATCTGAAATTAAGATCTTATTATCAAGAAATGTATTCAACCAGTAATTGACTTTATACCAGAGTTGTCTGATTTTAGGACAAGACCACATACAATGCAGAATATCTGCCCTTTCCATTTTCCATTTATAACATACAATTTGTTGCGACAATTGACCACTTAGAAATTATATACAGAGTCAAATAATAATTGTTGACTACTTTAAATTGGGATTCCCTCCATCTTACTGACTTCGTGGCCTTCTCCGCAAGTCTAATACTTTGCATAATGACATTTTCTGTAATCATTGGGAAGTATTTTATCCATGAGTCTTTCAGTTTTGTAATGTTTTTTTGCCCAATATGGCTAAGTAGGGATTTATACCAAAAAGAGATTGAACGTCTACCTATCGTATATAATTATAATCCCTTTAAGTATATCCTGTGAACCCCAGGCAAAACTATGCATCCTTTGCAACTGGATATAATAATTTCTAACTTGAAGATATGCATAAAAATTTCTAGATGGTAGCGTAAATTTGAAAGATAAGTTTTTGTAGGGTTCAATTATCTCTTTGTCGTCCTGTTTAAGTTGATCGAAATATACAATTCCCTTTAATTGCCATTCTTTAAATACACTATTATATAAACCTGGAGAAAAATCTTGATTCCCTACTATAGGGAGATATTGAGATACCCTATAACCATGACCCATAATAACACAATATTTCTGCCAGGCTATTATGATATTTACAAAAGTTATCAAGCTATGCACTGGACCGGGCAATCTGTCAGGTGAACAGTGTAGTAAGGCTTTCAAGTTAAATTAAGCCCCTATATCCGATTCAATATCCAAAGATGTTACATAGTTTACTTCCGTAAGCCAATCAATCGCAAATTTAATCATAGAAATCCAGTTAAATTATTTAATACTAGGCAAAGAAAATCCGCCAAACTTTTTAAGATTAATTAGCCTGTCCATAGCAACTCGGGGTTTCTTCTTATTCCATAAAAAAAGGAGCAGGCGGCATTGCATCTAGAAATGTCTCTCTTTGTGATAAACAAAAGCAAGTTTTGTAAAAGAAATAATAAGCGAGGAAAGATGATCGTCTTTATAATCATAATTTTTGCTCAAAGAGATAATAGATACAGAGAACATTTATTCAGCTCATTTGAGATATTTTGAAAGAATTCTGCATAATTGAGACAATACCATTCCTTCGGGATTTTACTTAAGATAATCCCCAGATATCTAATATGTTTAACTTCTTTAAACCTATGCAGAGAATAGCTATCTGGAGTTTTGTGTATCCATAAAATTTCAGGTTTTGCCTTGTTTATTCTATAGCCTGAAAAAGAGCTATATGAAATTATCAACTGTAAGGCCCGAGGAAAATAGATAGATGTATTACTTAGATACAGAATAAGGTCATCTGCGTATAAAGATAATACCAGATTTTGATTCCCTAATCTAACTCCCTTAATTTCTTGCCTTAGCCAAACTGCCAGTGGCTCTAAGCATATATTGAATAGTAAAGGCGATAAGGGACATCCCTGACGTGTACCTTTATGTAATATAATATACTCAGACAGCTCTCAGTTAATTAATAGTTGCGATCTAGGTTCCTTATCAACGGAATCATTTTAACCATACTACCAGAGAATCCAAAATTTTCTAGAGCAGTAAACAAGTGATCCCATATAATTGCATCAAAAGCTTTTTCTGCATCTAATGCAACCAAAGCCATATCCTCCTTAAATTTAGTATTCTGTTCTAATTTGTTGTTATAATAATCTAGCGTTATGAGCACCTTTCTCATGTTACAGACTGAATTTCTACCTGGTATAAATCCAGCCTGACCCTGATTTATTAAAGTACCCAATACTTTTTTGAGTCTTTCCGCAACAATAGACATTAGAATTTTATAGTCATTGTTCAAAAGAGATATTGGTCTATATGCTCCAAATTCCTTAGGATCTTTCCCTTTTTTATGTATTAACGAAATTATTGAAAGTGTGAAGTACAAAGAATTAATTTTTTTTCCACAAAAATATACATTTTATATCTTTACTAAAGTTGCTAAGATATGGGGGTCTATTTATCAAGCTCCGAACGGAGCTTGATGCTCCGTGTTTCTGGCGAGTCTTCAGTTCTAAAGACTGCTGCTCCATAACCTGTCCGCCTGCTTTGAGGCGGCGGACAGAAATCAACCCGATCAAATACGATTGGATTGATTGACACCCCCTGCTAGCGGGGGATTGGCCGCGAATCTGCAGGGGGCGGCATTTCACCAGCAGTTCACAAGAACTGCTGGTGCAATGATAAATGCCAACAGCGTATGCTGTCGACATTTATCGATGTGTGGCGGACATGATCCGCTGTATCGGATCATGTCCGTCTGCACATGATCCGCTGTATCAGATCATGTCCGTCTGCACATTAATAAATGGACCCCCTCTTCTTTCAAGATCTTATAAAATTCTGCAGTTAAACAGTCCGGTCCAGGAGCTTTATTATTTTATAATCTCTCAATGGCCTTATCCACCTCTTAAATGGTAATTGATAGATTATGTGTAGATCCTCTCTATGAATTAGTGGTAAAGTGATTTTCTGCCAGAAACCTTCCTTTTCACATTTATTAACATTTTTTGGTGAATATATATCCTGATAATAATCAAAAAATGTCTTTCTAATTTCAGAAGATGCTGTAAGATTAATATTATCTTTTTTAATTGCTGATATCAATCTATTATTTTACCTGAACTTTATAAGTCTAGTCAAATATTTGGCTGAGATCCGCTGGTGAACTTGATACAACGCCCTATTTCTATCATGTGATTGGCAAAAGTCCATGAGCTAGTGACGTATGGGATATACAATCCTACCAGGAGGGGCAAAGTTTCCCAAACTTCAAAATGCCTATAAATACACCCCTCACCACACCCACAATTCAGTTTTACAAACTTTGCCTCCTATGGAGGTGGTGAAGTAAGATTGTGCTTAGATTCTACGTTGATATGCGCTTCTCAGCATTTTGAAGCCCAATTCCTCTCAGAGTACAGTGAATGTCAGAGGGATGTGAAGGGAGTATAACCTACTGAATGCAATGGTTTTCCACACTGTAGATCTATTTCTCTTGTAAGGTGTATCCAGTCCACGGATCATCCATTACTTGTGGGATATTCTCCTTCCCAACAGGAAGTTGCAAGAGGACACCCACAGCAGAGCTGTCCATATAGCTCCTCCCCTAACTGTCATATCCAGTCATTCTCTTGCAACTCTCGACAAGCATGGAAGTAGTAAGAGAGAAGTGGTGTAATGTAGTTGTTTTTTACTTCAATCAAAAGTTTGTTATTTTAAATGGTACCAGAGTTGTACTATTTTTGTTCCAGGCAGAAATAGAAGAAGAATCTGCCTGTGATCTCTATGATCTTAGCAGGTTGTAACTAAGATCCATTGCTGTTCTCACACATAACTGAAGAGTGAGGTAACTTCAGCTGGGGAATGGCGTGCAGGTTATCCTGCTATGAGGTATGTGCAGTAAAAAATTTTTTCTAGAGATGTAAATGCTAGAAAATGCTGCTGATACCAGATTTATGTAAGGTAAGCCTGAATACAGTGATTTAATAGCGACTGGTATCATGCTTACTTGCAGAGGTAATACTCTTATAGATTTTCAATATAAAACGTTTGCTGGCATGTTTAAACATTTTTATATATGCTTTGGTGATAAAACTTTATTGGGGCCTAGTTTTTTTCCACATGGCTGGCTTAAATTTGCCTAGAAACAGTTTTCCTTAGGCTTTCCACTGTTTAGACATGAGTGGGAGGGGCCTAATTTAGCGCTTTATTGCGCAGTAACTTTTGCAGACTGAGACATCCAGCTTTCCTCCAGGAGTCCCCTGAATGCTATAGGACATCTCTAAAGGGCTCTTAGGCTTTCCAAAGTCGTTTGTTTGGGAAGGTAGGGCTACAGCTTCGCTGTGGCAGTTTGTTGTGACTGTTAAAAAACGTCTATATCGTTTTTTTGATCCGTTTTTTGAACTAAGGGGTTAATCATCCATTTGCAAGTGGGTGTAATGCTCTGTTAGCTTATTATACACACTGTAAAAATTTCGTTTGATTTACTGCTTTTTTTCACTGTTTTTTTTTTTTTTAAAGGCACAGTACCGTTTTTATTTTTTGCTTGTTAACTTGATTTAAAGTGTTTTCCAAGCTTGCTGGTCTCATTGCTAGTCTGTTTAAACATGTCTGACATAGAGGAAACTCCTTGTTCATTATGTTTAGAAGCCATGGGGGAACCCCCTCTTAGAATGTGTACCAAATGTACTGATTTCACTCTAAGTAATAAAGATCATATTCTGTCTTTAAAAAATTTATCACCAGAGGAATCTGACGAGGGGGAAGTTATGCCGACTAACTCGCCCCACGTGTCAGACCCTTTGACTCCCGCTCAAGGGACTCACGCTCAAGTGGCGCCAAGTACATCTAGGGCGCCCATGGCGTTTACTTTACAAGACATGGCGGCAGTCATGGATAATACACTGTCAGCGGTATTATCCAGACTACCGGGGTTTCGAGGAAAGCGAGATAGCTCTGGAGTTAGAAGATATACAGAGCATAGTGACGCTTTTGTAGCCATGTCTGATACTCCCTCACAATATGCAGAAGCTGAGGAAGGAGAGCTTCTTTCTGTTGGTGATGTTTCTGACTCAGGGAAGAGGATTCAACCTGATTCTTATATGTCAACATTTAAATTTAAGCTTGAACACCTCCGCGTATTGCTCAGGGAGGTTTTAGCTGCTCTGAATGACTGTGATACAATTGCAGTACCAGAAAAATTGTGTAGATTGGGCAAATACTATGCAGTGCCGGTGTGCACTGATGTGTTTCTAATACCTAAAAGATTTACAGAAATTATTTCCAAGGAATGGGATAGACCAGGTGTGCCATTCTCTCCCCCTCCTATTTTTAAGAAAATGTTTCCGATAGATGCCACCACGCGGGACTTATGGCAGACAGTCCCTAAGGTGGAGGGAGCAGTTTCTACCCTATCTAAGCGTACTACTATCCCTGTCAAGGACAGTTGTACTTTCTCAGATCCAATGGATAAAAAGTTAGAGGGTTACCTTAAGAAAATGTTTATTCAACAAGGTTTTATTCTTCAGCCCCTTGCATGCATTGCCCCAGTCACTGCTGCTGCGGCCTTCTGGTTTGAGTCTCTGGAAGAGGCTTTACAGGTACAGACCCCATTGGATGACATACTTGACAAGCTTAGAGCACTTAAGCTAGCCAATGCATTTGTTTCTGATGCCATTGTTCATTTGACTAAACTAACGGCTAAGAATTCCGGTTTTGCTATTCAAGCGCGCTTAAATCATGGTCAGCTGACGTTACTTCAAAGTCTAAGCTGCTTAACATTCCCTTCAAGGGGCAAACCCTATTCGGGCCTGGTTTGAAGGAGATCATTTCTGATATCACTGGAGGAAAAGGTCATGCCCTTCCTCAGGATAGGTCCAAATCTAGGGCCAAACAGACTAATTTTCGTGCCTTTCGAAACTTCAAGGCGAGTGCGGCATCAACTTCCTCTAATGCAAAACAAGAGGGAACTTTTGCCCAATCCAAGTCGATCTGGAAACCTAACCAGACCTGGAACAAGGGTAAGCAGGCCAAAAAGCCTGCTGCTGCCTCTAAGACAGCATGAAGGATCAGCCCCCTATCCGGTAACGGATCTAGTAGGTGGCAGAGTTTCGCTCTTCGTCCAGGCTTGGGCAAGAGATGTCCAGGATCCCTGGGCGTTGGAAATTGTATCCCAGGGATATCTTCTGGACTTCAGAGCTTCCCCTCCAAAAGGGAGATTTCACCTTTCACAATTATCTGCAAACCAGATAAAGAGAGAGGCATTCTTACACTGTGTTCAAGACCTCCTAGTTATGGGAGTGATCCATCCAGTTCCAAAGGAGGAACAAGGACAGGCATTTTACTCAAATCTGTTTGTGGTGGTGAACCTTCAGACCAATTTTAGATCTCAAGATCTTAAACAAATTCCTCAGAGTTCCATCATTCAAGATGGAGACTATTCGTACCATCCAACCTATGATCCAGGAGGGTCAATACATGACTACAGTGGATTTAAAGGATGCTTATCTTCACATTCCGATACACAAAGATCATCATCGGTTTCTCAGGTTCGCCTTCCTGAGCAGGCATTACCAGTTTGTGGCTCTTCCCTTTGGGTTAGCTACAGCCCCAAGAATCTTTACGAAGGTTCTGGGGTCACTTCTGGCGGTTCTAAGGCCGCGGGGCATAGCAGTGGCCCCTTATTTAGACGACATTCTGATACAGGCGTCAAATTTCCAAATTGCCAAGTCTCATACGGACATAGTTTTGGCATTTCTGAGGTCGCATGGGTGGAAGGTGAACGAAGAAAAGAGTTCTCTATCCCCTCTCACAAGAGTTTCCTTTCTGGGAACTCTAATAGATTCTGTAGAAATGAGGATTTACCTGACAGAGTCCAGGTTATCAAAACTTCTAAATTCCTGCCGGGTTCTTTATTCCACTTCTCGCCCTTCGGTGGCTCAGTGTATGGAAGTAATCAGCTTAATGGTAGCGGCAATGGACATAGTGCCGTTTGCCCATCTGCATCTCAGACCGCTGCAACTATGCATGCTCAGTCAGTGGAATGGGGATTACACAGATTTGTCCCCTCTACTAAATCTGGATCAAGAGACCAGGGATTCTCTTCTCTGGTGGCTATCTCGGGTCCATCTGTCCAAAGGAATGACCTTTCGCAGGCCAGATTGGACAATTGTAACGACAGATGCCAGCCTTCTAGGCTGGGGGGCAGTCTGGAACTCCCTGAAGGCTCAGGGATCGTGGACTCAGGAGGAGACACTCCTTCCAATAAACATTCTGGAACTAAGAGCGATATTCAATTCTCTTCAGGCTTGGCCTCAGCTAGCGACAATGAGGTTTATCAGATTTCAGTCAGACAACATCATGACTGTGGCTTACATCAACCATCAAGGGGGAACAAGGAGTTCCCTAGCGGTGTTAGAAGTCTCAAAGATAATTCGCTGGGCAGAGATTCACTCTTGCCACCTATCAGCTATCCATATCCCAGATGTGGAGAACTGGGAGGCGGATTTTCTAAGTCGTCAGACTTTTCATCCAGGGGAGTGGGAACTCCATCCGGAGGTGTTTGCACAATTGATTCGTCGTTGGGGCAAACCAGAACTGGATCTCATGGCGTCTCGCCAGAACGCCAAGCTCCCTTGTTACGGATCCAGGTCCAGGGATCCCAAGGCGACGCTGATAGATGCTCTAGCAGCACCTTGGTTTTTCAACCTGGCTTATGTGTTTCCACCGTTTCCTCTGCTCCCTCGTCTGATTGCCAAAATCAAGCAGGAGAGAGTATCAGTGATTTTGATAGCACCTGCGTGGCCACGCAGGACTTGGTATGCAGATCTGGTGGACATGTCATCCTTTCCACCATGGACTCTGCCGCTGAGGCAGGACCTTCTACTTCAGGGTCCTTTCAACCATCCAAATCTAATTTCTCTGAGACTGACTGCCTGGATATTGAACGCTTGATTTTATCAAAGCGTGGCTTCTCAGAGTCAGTCATTGATACCTTAATTCAGGCTCGAAAGCCTGTCACCAGGAAAATCTATCATAAGATATGGCGTAAATATCTTTATTGGTGTGAATCCAAGGGTTACTCATGGAGTAAAGTCAGGATTCCCAAGATATTATCTTTTCTCCAAGAAGGATTGGAGAAAGGATTGTCAGCTAGTTCCTTAAAGGGACAGATTTCTGCTCTGTCTATTCTTTTGCACAAGCGTCTGGCGGATAGTCCAGACGTTCAGGCATTTTGTCAGGCTTTAGTTAGAATCAAGCCTGTGTTTAAACCTGTTGCTCCGCCATGGAGTTTAAATTTGGTTCTTAAAGTTCTTCAGGGGGTTCCGTTTGAACCTCTTCATTCCATAGATATCAAACTTTTATCTTGGAAAGTTCTATTTTTGGTAGCTATTTCCTCGGCTCGTAGAGTTTCCGAGTTATCTGCCTTACAATGTGATTCCCCTTATCTGATTTTCCATGCTGATAAGGTAGTCTTGCGTACCAAACCTGGGTTTTTACCTAAGGTGGTATCTAATAAGAATTTCAATCAGGAGATTGTGGTTCCGTCATTGTGTCCTAATCCTTCTTCAAAGAAGGAACGTCTATTACACAATCTTGATGTGGTTCGTGCTTTAAAGTATTATTTACAAGCTACTAAAGATTTTCGTCAAACATCTGCTTTGTTTGTTGTCTACTCTGGACAGAGGAGAGGCCAAAAGGCTTCGGCAACTTCTCTTTCTTTTTGGCTAAGGAGTATAATACGCTTAGCTTATGAGACGGCTGGCCTGTAGCCTCCTGAAAGGATTACAGCTCATTCTACTAGAGCTGTGGCTTCCACATGGGCCTTTAAAAATGAGGCTTCTGTTGAACAGATTTGCAAGGCGGCGACTTGGTCTTCGCTTCATACCTTTTCAAAATTCTATAAATTTGATACTTTTGCTTCTTCGGAGGCTATTTTTGGGAGAAAGGTTTTACAGGCAGTGGTACCTGCCTTGTCCCTCCCTTCATCCGTGTACTTTAGCTTTGGTATTGGTATCCCACAAGTAATGGATGATCCGTGGACTGGATACACCTTACAAGAGAAAACATAATTTTTGCTTACCTGATAAATTTATTTCTCTTGTGGTGTATCCAGTCCACGGCCCGCCCTGTCATTTTAAGGCAGGTATTTTTTAACTTTAAACTACAGTCACCACTGCACCCTATGGTTTCTCCTTTCTCTTGCTTGTCTTCGGTCGAATGACTGGATATGGCAGTTAGGGGAGGAGCTATATGGACAGCTCTGCTGTGGGTGTCCTCTTGCAACTTCCTGTTGGGAAGGAGAATATCCCACAAGTAATGGATGATCCGTGGACTGGATACACCACAAGAGAAATAAATTTATCAGGTAAGCATAAATTATGTTTTCATAGGTTCTCTGTTATCGGTCGTAGAGATTCATCTCCTACCTCCCTTTTCAGATCGACGATATACTCTCATATTCATTACCTCTACTTATAACAGTTTCAGTACTGGTTTGGCTATCTGCTATATGTGGATGGGTGTCTTTTGGTAAGTATGTTTTCATTACTTAAGACACTCTCAGCTATGGTTTGGCACTTTATGTATTTATATAAAGTTCTAAATATATGTATTGTACTTATATTTGCCATGATTCAGGTTTTCAGTATATTTCCTTTTGCAGACTGTCAGTTTCATATCTGGGAAATGCATTTTTAGGAAAAATGTATTTCTTACCTGGGGTATAGTCTTTTTTTCAATTGACTGTCATTTTAAATTTGCGGTCAGAATTAGGCTTGCAAGGGCGCAAAATGCCAAAGTATATTGCGTAATTTTTGGCACGAGATTTTTTGGTGGAAAGTTACGTTCGATGACGCAAATTTGTCACTTCCGGCGTCTTAGTTGACGCCGAGTCCTTTCACAAGGTTGCATCTTCAATGACCCGTGTGTGTCATTTCCGGATGTTGTTAGCGGCAATTTTTTTTTTCTGTTTGTGTTGTGCGTCATACTTGGTGCCAAATATTTTCATTATTTAAAACCCCATTCCTATATGCCTCTTGCCTTTTTTTCTCTATCAGAGGGCTATGCTGTTTGCATTTTTTTCCCATTCCTGAAACTGCCATATAAGGAAATTGATCATTTTGCTTTATATGTTGTTTTTTTCTCTTACATTTGCAAGATGTCTCAATCTGATCATATCTCAGAAATCACTGTTGGAACCCTGCTGCCTGATAACAGTTCTACCAAAGCTAAGTGCATTTGCTGTAAACTTGTGGAGATTATATCTCCAGCTGTGGTTTGTAATAGTTGTCATGATAAACTTTTACATGCAGATAATGTGTCCATCAGTAATAGTACATTGCCTGTTGCTGTTCCCTCAACATCTAATGTACAAGATTTACCTGTGAATTTAAACTAATTTATTGCTGATTCTATTCAGAAGGCTTTGTCTGCCATCCCGCCTTTTACTAAACGTAAAAGGTCTTTTAAAACTTCTCATAAAGTTGATGAAATTTCAAATGACCGACAACATACTGAATTATTCTCCTCTGATGAGGATCTATCTGATTCAGAAGATCCTTCCTCAGATATTGACACTGACAAATCTACTTATTTATTTAAAATGGAGTATATTCGTTCTTTGTTAAAAGAAGTGTTGATTACATTGGATATTGAGGAAACTAGTCCTCTTGATATTAAAACTAGTAAATGTTTAAATTCTGTTTATTAGCTTCCTGTGGTTACTCCAGAGATTTTTGCAGTTCCTAATGCTATTTCTGATATGATTTCTAAGGAATGGAATAGGCCTTGTACTTCTTTTATTCCTTCTTCAAGGTTTAAAAAATGGTATCCTTTGCCAGCAGTTACATTTGAGTTTTGGGAAAAGATCCCCAAAGTTGATGGGGCTATCTCTACTCTTGCTAAACTTATTACTATTCCTATGGAAGATAGTACTTCTTTTAAAGATCCTTTAGATAGGAAACTTAAATCTTATCTAAGGAAAGCCTATTTATATTCGGGTCATCTTCTCAGGCCTGCAATTTCTTTGGCTGATGTTGCAGCTGCATCAACTTTTTGGTTGGAAAATTTAGCGCAACAAGAATTGGATTCTGATTTGTCTAGCATTGTTCGCTTGCTTCAACATGCTAATAATTTTATTTGTGATGCCATTTTGGATATCATCAAAATCGATGTTAAATCTATGTATTTAGCTATTTTAGCTAGAAGAGCTTTGTGGCTTAAATCTTGGAATGCTGACATGACTTCTAAGTCCAGATTGCTATCTCTTTCTTTCCAAGGTAATAAGTTATTTAGTTCTCAGTTGGATTCAATTATTTCAACTGTCACTGGAGGGAAGGGAGTTTTTTTGCCTCAGGATAAAAGACCTAAGGGTAAATCTAAAGCTTTTAACCGTTTTCGTTCCTTTCGACAAAATAAGGAACAGAAACCTAATCCTTACCCCAAGGAATCTGTTTCCAATTGGAAACCTTCTTCAAATTAGAATAAATCCAAGCCATTTAAGAAACCAAAGCCAGCCCCCAAGTCCGCATGAAGGTGCGACCCTCATTCCAGCTCAGCTGGTAGGGGGCAGATTAAGATTTTTCAAGAATGTTTGGACAAATTCTGTCAAAAATCAATGGATTCTGAGTATTGTCTCTCAGGGGTACTGAATAGGATTCAGAGTAAGACCTCCTGTGAGAAGATATTTTCTCTCACGCATCCCAGCAAATCCAGTAAAGGCTCAGGCTTTCCTGAAGTGTGTTTCAGACCTGGAGTTTTCAGGGGTAATCATGCCCGTTCCGTTTCAGGAACAGGGTCTGGGGTTTTATTCAAATCTATTAATTGTCCCAAAGAAAGAAAATTCATTCAGACCAGTTCTGGATCTGAAAATTTTGAATCGTTATGTAAGAGTGCCAACTTTCAAAATGGTGACTATAAGGACTATTCTGCCTTTTGTTCAGCAAGGGCATTATATGTCCACAATAGACGTACAGGATGCATATCTTCATATTCCGATTCACCCAGATCATTATCAGTTTCTGAGAGTCTCTTTTCTAGACAAGCATTATTAATTTGCCGCTCTTCCTTTTGGCCTATCGACAGCTCCAAGAATCTTTTCAAAGGTTCTCTGTGCCCTACTCTCTGTAATCAGAGAGCGGGGTATTGCAGTGTTTCCTTATTTGGATGATATCTTCGTACTAGCTCAGTCTTTACGTTCTGCAGAATCTCACATGAATCAACTAGTGTTGTTTCTTCGAAAACATGGTTGGAGGATCAATTTACAAAAAAGTTCTTAGATTCCTCAGACAAGGGTCACCTTTTTAGGTTTCCAGATAGATTCAGTGTCCATGACTCTGTCTCTAACAGACAAGAGACATTTAAAATTTGTTGCAGCCTTTTGGAGCCTTCAGTCTCAGTCATTCCCTTCAGTAGCTATGTGCATTGAAGTTTTAGGTCTTATGACTGCAGCATCGGATGCGATCCCCTTTGCTCGTTTTCATATGAGACCTCTCCAGCTTTGTATGTTGAACCAATGGTGTAGGGATTAAACAAGGATATCACAATTAATATCCTTAAATTTCAATGTTCGACTATCTCTGACTTGGTGGTTAGATCACCATCGTATAGTTCTAGGGGCCTCTTTTGTTCGTCCAACCTGGACTGTGATCACAACAGATGCAAATCTTTCAGGTTGGGGAGCTGTTTGGGGATATCTGACAGCACAAGGTGTTTGGAAATCTCAAGAGGCGAGATTACCAATCAATATTTTGGAACGATTTTCAGGGCTCTTCAGATCTGGACTCTGTTGAATAGAGAACCATTAATTTGTTTTCAGATAGACAATATCACAACTGTGGCATATGTCAATCATCAGGATGGGACTCCCAGTCCCCAAGCTATGAAAGATGTATCCCGGATACTTGCTTGGGCAGAATCCAGCTCCTGTCTAATTTCTGCGGTTCATATCCCACGTATAGACAATTGGGAAGCGGATTATCTCAGCCATCAGAATTTACATCTGGGGGAGTGGTCCCTCCATCCAGATGGTTTTTTTTAGGTTGTTCAGATGTGGGGTCTTCCAGAAATAGATCTGATGGCTTCTCATCTAAGCAAGAAACTTCCCAGCTACCTGTCCAGGTCCAGGTATCCTCAGGCGGAAGCAGTGGATGCCTTGACACTTCCTTGGTGTTATCAACCTGCTTATATTTTCCCGCCTTTAGTTCTTTTTACAAGAATGATCTCCAAAATCATCATGGAGCAATCGTTTGTGCTGCTGGTGGCTCCAGTATGGCCTCACAGGTTTTGGTATGCAGATCTTGTTCGGATGTCCAGTTGCCAACCTTGGCCACTTCCATTAAGGCTAGACCTTCTGACTCGAGGCCCGTTTTTCCATCAGGATCTCAAATCATTAAATTTGAAGGTATGGAAATTGAACGCTTAGTGCTTAGTCATAGAGGTTTCTCTGATTCTGTGATTAATACTATGTTGCAGGCTCGTAAATCTGTTTCTAGAAAGATTTATTATCAAGTTTGGAAGACTTACATTTCATGGTGTTCCTCTCATAAATTCTCTTGGCATTCTTTTAGAATTCCTAGAATTTTACAGTTTCTTCAGGATGGTTTGGATAAGGGTTTGTCTGCAAGTTCCTTGAAGGGACAAATCTCTGCTCTTTCTGTTTTATTTCACAGAAAGATTGCTAAGCTTCCTGATATTCACTGTTTTGTTCAGGCTTTGGTTCGTATCAAGCCTGTCATTAAATCAATCTCTCCTCCTTGGAGTCTTAATTTGTTTTTGAAGGCTTTACAGGCTCCTCCATTTGAGCCTATGCATTCTTTGGACATTAATCTACTTTCTTGGAAAGTGTTGTTCCTTTTGGCCATCTCTTCTGCTAGAAGAGTTTCTGAATTATCTGTTCTCTCTTGTGAATCTCCTTTTCTGATTTTTCATCAGGATAAGGCAGTTTTGTGGACTTCATTTAAATTCTTACCTAAGGTTGTGAATTCTAACAACATTAATAGAGAAATTGTTGTCCCTTCCTTGTGTCCTAATCCTAAGAATTCTTTGGAGAGATCTTTACATTCTTTGGATGTGGTGAGAGCTCTGAAATATTATGTTGAAGCTTCTAAAGATTTTAGGAAAACTTCTAGTCTATTTGTGGTCCTAGAAAAGGTCAGAAGGCTTCTGCCGTTTCCTTGGCATCATGGTTAAAGCTTTTGATTCATCAAGCTTATTTGGAGCCTCAGAGAATTACAGCTCATTCTACTAGATCAGTCTCCACTTCGTGGGCTTTTAGGAATCAGATTTGTGGGCTTCAGTTTGATTCTTCTGATTATGTTTTAAGTTTTTTCCTTTCATTTATGAGAATAAACTTATATTTTGGGTTGTGGATTAATTTTCTTCAGCGAAAAATGGCTGTTTTTTATTTTATCCCTCCCTCTCTAGTGACTCTTGCGTGGAGTTCCATATCTTGGGTATTGCTATCCCATACGTCACTAGCTCATGGACTCTTCCCAATTACATGAAAGAAAACATAATTTATGTTAGAACTTACCTGATAAGTTAATTTCTTTCATACTGGCAAGAGTCCATGAGGCCCACCCTTTTTATGGTGGTTATGATTTTTTTGTATAAAGCACAATTATTTCCAAATTCCTTTGTTGATGCTTTTTACTCCTTTCTTTTTCACCTTACTTCTTGGCTATTCGTTAAACTGAATTGTGGGTGTGGTGAGGGGTGTATTTATAGGCATTTTGAGGTTTGGGAAACTTTGCCCCTCCTGGTAGGATTGTATATCCCATACGTCACTAGCTCATGGACTCTTGCCAATATGAAAGAAATTAATTTATCAGGTAAGTTCTTACATAAATTATGTTTTTTGAGATCGTCTAAAGACCATTTTTCTTTCAAAAACATCTCTCTTTCACTCTTGGCTTCTATATACTTCTCCCAATTTGCTGAATTAGAGAAACTCAGATATGTGTTATATTTATTTTTAACCTGATTTGAAATCTGGGTTTCCTTAATTTTGCTTTTTTTTTTGTTCCCCCTTAATCATATATGCTTTAATTTCCCCTCTGAGAACAGCCTTTCCGGCATCCCAGAATATTTCTATTTTTTGTATATAATTTGCATTATTTTTATAGTATTCACGCCATTTTCCTGCAAACCAGTTTGCAAATTGAGCATTATTAACCATATATCTAGGAAAATAGAATGAGTTATTCTCCTGTCGCAGAGAGTTACATTTAAGAGAGATTATAGCATGGTCTGATAGTAGGAAATCTTCTATTAAAAAAAAGATCAATTCTAGAGAAATTTTTATGTGTTTTAGATTCGCAAGAGAAATTACGTAAATCAGGGTGGTATATGCGCTAAATGTCCTTTAATCTCATTGCTATACAAAAATCCCTAAAAAAATGGGCGCAGAAGTTCGATTTAACCTAAACCTATACATCTTTAGATATAGTGTCATATTGAAGTCACCTGCTCATATCAAGTTTTGACTTATATAGGGAGCCAATTTCTTTTTTAACTTATTCCAGAATTCTGTATCAAGCACATTTGGCCTATACACATTGCAAAATGTCCACACCGTGTTATTAATATCCACTTGTACTATCATATATCTACCTAATGGGTCTAGTTTTTGTTTCCTCATAATGTATTCAATTTTTTTATTAAAGAAAATTGCAACTCTGCATTTACGCTTCTTAGATGGAGTAGCTATGACCTCTGTAAGCCAATTAGACTTTAGTTTAGATATCTCAGTATCCTTTAAATGTAATTCCTGTAAAAAAAAAAAATATCAGGATTCCTTTTTCTTTAACAATCTTAAAATATTCTTTCGTTTAATTGGTGAAATTATTCCCCCCACATTCCATGATACTATATCTAATGTTATTGCCATACTATTCAATTTTATTTATTACTCCCATTATCCAACAAATACGAGAAGTGGGATAATGGAGTGGGGAGAGGAGTGAAAAGAAGAATTTTTTATTTAAAAAAAATCACACGTACCAATGTCTAAAATCAAACTTTGTGTAATCAAACTAATCAGAAAATAAAATTCATTGCCAACCAAAACTTTTCTTGTTAATAAAAAGTAAAAAGAGACCTACACATCAAATCAATTATTATTTGCATATTGGTATCTTAAAGAATAGCGTCCATACTTTCCCTATTAACCTTTTACTAATTTACTCAGAGATATTAATCTTATTTTTAACCAAAAAAGTTTTTGCATCGTTACTAGTCTTGAGAACCACCATCCCCTCCACCATAATCTGAGCAGGATATCGTAAACCTGCCTTGAATCCAGCTTTAATAGGAGCAGTGCAAAAAGGCGCCATCTCCCTTCGCTTGGCTGAGGTCTCAGCAGAGAAATCTTGGAATAAGCGGATTCGTCTATTACTGATCATTAAAGTATTTACTTTCCTGTATTGTCTTAAGATATTTACTTTGTCCTGGAAATTTGAGTATCTTATCATTACTATTCGTGGCCTAGTATTCCCATCAGGAAAGGTCTTAATCATACCAGTTCTATGTGCTCTCTCTACAGGGATTTTAGCATCTAGGGATTGGATGTTCAGTATTTGTGGTAGCGTTTCAGAGGCAAACTTAAAAGGACAGTCTACACCAGAATGTTTATTGTTTAAAAAGATAGATAATCCCTTTATTACCCATTCCCTAGTTTTGCATAACCAACACAGTTATATAAATATACTTTTACCTCACTGATTACCTTGTATCTAAGCCTCTGCAAACTGCCCCCTTATTTCAGTTCTTTTGACAGACATCCATTTTAGCCAATCAGAGCTGCCTCACTGGAACTCCACGTGCGTGAGCACAGTTTTATCTATATGACACACATGAACTAACACCACCTAGTGGTGAAAAACTGTCAAAATGCCATGAGAGAAGAGGCGACCTTCAAGGGCTTAGAAATTAGCATATGAACCTCCTAGGTTTAGCTTTCAACTAAGAATACCAAGAGAACAAAGCAAAATTGGTGATAAAAGTAAATTTAAATTTTTTTAAAATTACATTCTCCGAGGCCGAATTATGAAAGGTTTTGTGGACCTGATCCGACAGTGCGGATCAGGTCCGCAAGACCTCGCTGAATGCGGAGAGCAATACGCTCTCCGTATTCAGCATTGCACCAGCAGCTCACAGAGCTTTAGACCGCTGCTTCATAAATGCTGTTTCTGGCGAGTCTGAAGACTCGCCAGAAACACGGCCCTTCAAGCTCCATATGGAGCTTGATAAATGGGCCTCTCTATCTGAATCATGAAAGTTTATGTTGTACTAGACTGTCCCTTTAAGTAAATCTAAAAATTCACTATTCTCATGGAGCCCCACTATTCTGATATTTAGTTATTTTGACGGGATCTATCTTCTAGATCTTCAATTCTGGATTCTAAAATGTTTATCTTATCTGCTTGGTTCTTATATATAGATTCATGAGATACACAGAGATCCTCTAATTCACAGACTCTACCGCTGCTATCCTGCCTGAGAATCGTCTAAATGCAGTTGTTAGATCTGCTATTTCTTTTTTGACAGAATCAAACTGAGGTAGTAAAAATTCCGCTAGCTGATTATACATCGAGTGTGTTTTTGGAATTTACGGCGGAGTGGTTTGTATTTCCAAAGAATTATCTGAGCCTATGGGGCCTATTTATGAAAGGCCTGTCGGACATGATCCTTCATTGCGGATCATGTCCGACAGACCTCGCTGAATGCGGAAAGCAATACGCTCTCCGCATTCAGCATTGCACCAGCAGCTCTGGTGAACTGCTGGTGCAATGCAGCCCCCTGCAGATTCGCGGCCAATCGGCCGCTAGCAGTGGGGTGTCAATCAACCCGATTGTATTCGATCGGGTTGAATCGCGGCAATGTCTGTCCGCCTCCTCAGAACAGGCGGACAGGTTATGGAGCAGTGGTCTTTAGACCGCTGCTTCATAACTGGTGTTTCTGGCGAGTCTGAAGGCTCGCCAGAAACACAGGCCCTCAAACTCTGATAGATAGGCCCCTATATCTGGGCCCATTTTTGTTTTTTTTTAAATCTTTTTTGCTGACATAGCTGGTGACCTTATTTTATTATTAGTGATATACTTTTCCATCTGTTTATGTGAATATTGTGGCTGTAAATCAGTGGGGGGGTTTTGTGTTTTTTTGTGTGTGTGTTTTTTTTTTTTAAAAAAAGTGAGAAAATAAAATAAAAAATAATAAAAATAGAATAGGAGGGTAGACCCCCCTTTTTTGTGAAGGTGTCTAAGTGATCAAATAGTGATAGTTAAATCTTAATAAATCATAATGTTCTAGCTACGTGTATTGTATGTCAGTCAAAAAAACAAAGAAAAACAACCTATACAATCATTTTGTCTTGGACCACAGTCATTTAAGTTGATATCCGCTTCCTTACTATTATTCAAATTTCTTAGGCGTGTCTATTACGCGATGATTCTTGCTACCTATTAATAACTTCTAGTAAATATTTCACTTTAGTCTCGTACATATACAGTAATGAATCATATTATACCATTCATTAATAGAATTACATCTTATCCCATATGACATAATACTATGGACTTCAAGATATACAGAGCCTGTTTGCTCTTAATACTGAACAATGAAACAATTATTTATTGTATCTTTCGTAGGCAGTCCTTATTTCATAAACTCTCTTCAATAGAAGATATTATCCCTATACTATATTCCTGTAGTTTGTGCAAGCAATATTTTAGCTCACAAAATGATGGAACAGCCCAAACCAAGTAGGCACATTAATAACAATCCCAAGCAAAGTAGTGTAGCCGTATTATCTCACAGCCAAGCAGCCCACGCTGCAATAATATGTTGAATCCCACAACTGCAGGGAGAAGTCTATCAAACGTTTTTCCTCCAGTTTCACCCAATCAGGCAACACACATGTATGTAGTCTCCAGGCTCACTTATATACTAAGTATATTATGTCTTATACCATTTATATGGGGTGGGGGGGGGGATATCTTATTGGTTCCTTCTTTTCCTTTCCTCTCTTTTTTCCACTTCTTTCCTTCCTCTCTTTCCCCTTCTTTTACCGTCTCTTTAGGAGCTGTGTGTACAGCTTACCATCCCAGAATTGTAAAAAGTTACTTAGGGGAGTGCGTGTATTCAAACCCAGGGGCATACGCGTTAGGTATCATGCATAGCCACTGTATAAACATGTTCTTTTCCCTGTCCCCAATCATCAGGTTCCCAATATTTGCAGTTAGATGTGCGGTGGTACAGGTACTCAGGATGTTGTTCGTTTCTAGCAGCTTCGGTCTCTGCTTCCTACAGACGCAGTTCTGCGCGGGACACCTCCCGAACGTCTCTGCATCTGTTTCCTGGGAAGATACAATTCAACCTTCTACTGCGGCAAATACTTGCAGATCTTTGCTGACATCTTCAGCAACGGAGCATGCTTTTTCCATACCAGAACCGCTACCTGTATAGCGTACACTTTGCAACCTGGGTTTGATTTCTTCAGCGTAGTGGTTGTGGCCAGAGCTTAATGGCCTCCAACAGCCTCTTGCGACTTCCTGCCCGCACCTTTCGAAGGCAGTCTCCCCGGGCTGGTATAGGCTTATTTCCCGCCAATGGGAGTATGTTGCGGAGGGCTAAGATTTCCAATGCTCACACTGCAGAGCTCCAAGCTCACGCTCCTAGTTTACTTTTAACTCATAATACGAGCACAACCCGGCGCATGCAAATAGCTAACTTCTAGAGCAGTTTACACTCAAGCGGAAGCGTTAATTAGCGCTCCACTCGTAATCTGGCCAAAATGTATAATTATTTAAAGTGAAAAATAAACTTTGCAATGCACTTTATTTATATGCCTTGTTTTTCCTGTAATTTAATTTCTGAAAATGTTAGTTTTTCTACACCCAGAAAGGCAGGAGTGGATTTAGGGGAATTCAGACACTAACATTGCTAAATGCTGCATAGTGATTGGCTGATATGTGCAGCAATATCACCTCATCAACCTTAACCCTATTTGGGGTCCAGAAAAGATGATAAGTTAAACAACATCCAACAAACCTTTCATGGAGTGTGTTCCTGGATTACAAAACTATTATTACGTAAGCAGGTCTTTTGTAAAACAGTGTAATTTATATTGCATATATAAACAATTATTTTAAAGTCCCTTTAAAGTGGCATTAAACAATTAATAAATGCTGGACATAATGATATATTTAAAATAGTTCAAATATTAGCCTAAAAATAGTGTATGTATGTATGTACTGTATGTATGTATATATATATATATATATACATATATATATATATATAAATATATATATATATGTGTATATATATATATATATATATATACTGTGTATATATATATATATATATATATATGTATATATATACTGTGTATATATATATATATATATATATGTATATATATGTGTGTACGATCGTCTGGGATTGCTGTGTTCCTTGTTCAGAGTGGAATTGCCTGGTATTTCGGTGCTGGACTGACAGTAATAGGCAGGATCAGACTGATATACTACAGGAAAGTTCTTCTCTGTGAAAAGCATTACTGGACTAAAAAGCTGCACCCAGGTGGTAAATCGCCATAGAACAGGCTAACAATGGTATTGAGCCAGTTGTTCATTCCTGTGAGTGTGCTTCTCTCTATGTATTTAGTCTCCCTATGGGAAAAAAAAGGCAACCAGACGTGGACTCCTTGCTCAGTGTGCTTAGAGGAACATGGCTACACCTCACTGACGAGGCCCAATGAAGGCTGAAATGATCGTCTGGGGTTGCTGTGTTCCTTGTTCAGAGAAGAATTGCCGGGTATTTCGGCGCTGGACTGACCGTAATAGGCGGGATCAGACTGATATACTACAGAAAAGTTCTACTCTGTGAAAAGCATTACTGGGCTAAAAAGCTGCACCCAGGTGGTAAATCGCCATAGAACAGGCAAACAATGGTATTGAGCCGGTTGTTCGTTCCTGTGAGTGTGCTTCTCTCTATATGTATTTAGTCTCCCTATGGGAAAAAGGGGCAACCAGACGTGGACTCCTTGCTCAGTGTGCTTAGAGGAATATGGCTACACCTCACTGACGAGGCCCAATGAAGGCCGGTTGTTCGTTCCTGTGAGTGTGCTTCTCTGTATGTATATACTGTATATGTGTGTGTATATATATATATTTGTACATAAAAAGGGTCTGTGAACACTGACTTGTTCCCAGTTTGTTTGATTATTAGCTTGCATTTGTGTGCATGGCTGCAGTTGTGTGGCTGTATTAGGGACCCAGGTATGTGGAAGAGACCTTGACGTGGTACCTGGGCTTGTCCCATTTCGCCAAATGCGGTTTTGCTTTTTAATCCTAGTTGAGAGCTTGTAAGTGAGTACTGGACTTTATGTGTGTTGTATTATATATATATATATCAGGGGCGTATTTAGGTTTTGTGCTGCCCTAGGCACTCAAAATTCTGCTGCCCCCCCACCCCCCACCCCACCCCAGGTTTAAGGCCTTTTTTAGACATAATAATTTTGGGGCAGGGTGTGAAAATCTAAAAAAATAATGTCTTTTTAAGTAGATGTTCACCAGGGCTTGCATTCGCTCTGGTCACACACACACACATACACACATATATATAGACATTATTTTGCAAGTCAGATGATTAAAGTGTTTATATCAGAAAAAAATATCCTTCACTCTATGATAGTTTGTCAGTAGGTAGTTGTTTAACCTTAAACATCTTCTTTGCTGATTGACAGTTATTTAAGCAAAATATCTGCTTGGATAAATATTTAATGAATATACAAACTGGCCTTTAAAAGTACTTAAAAAATACAACAGTAGTTATGATTTTAGGTTTAGGAATTGTATCGTAGGGGATAAAGTCACATGATACAATCATAATAAATTATATACTTGTATTATTTCTGAATGTATTACATGCATACAACATATTTTTAGTTGTGTTTTAAGTCACATGGTTGTATAGATTCAGCGATAAATACTTATTCTTTGCCTGTATGACAGATAGACAAACAGTAAATGTACAAGTATTTAGTGACTAATCCGTTTAAGTATTTTAATGCCTAATGAAGATGTATTCAAGGGAGAAAAGCATGTGCTGTTTCACAGTGGTCACGGTGTAGTGCACACTGCACTGTGTAGTCTTTGTGAGTCTCAATCACGTGGTGGAGGCAGGAAGAATACCACATTCCCTCTCAGTCCAGGCTAGGCTGCGCAAGTGAGCTCCGCCTCCACTGTAACCACGTCATGCGCACCCACATACAATCCCATAGGATAGCAATAGCCGGCCCTGGTTGATTTAGCCACCCAGCCCTGAGTTCAGTAGAGGGGCCCTAGGGACTCAAAATTCTGCTGCCCCTTAAAAATCTGCTGCCCTAGGCACCGGCCTCGTTGGCCTATGCCTTAATACGCCCCTGATATATATATATACTGTATGTGTAAATATGTAGGGTGATCATATTGCCACTTTAAAAAGGGACACATATGAAAAATACATATGTCAGGGCTGTTTTCAGGGCTGTTTAAAGAAATGTTTTGTATAAGAACCCTGACATACAGTATGTATTTGTCATAAGTGTCCCATTTTAAAATGGCAATATGGTCACCCTAATATATGTGTGTGTATATATATATATATATATATATATATAAAAAAATAGTTGTTTAAATATTGAAATATAAACATTTAGATTCTATAAAGTAATACACCTAGGTTTTTACTTTTATCTATCTTTTATCTAACCACTGTTAGATAGTTACTCTAACAACCCTATATTCCACACAGCCTTGATTTGTACACTCTCTTTTATTGCTTGCTTTATATCTGGCCATAATTGTCCTCAGCAGAAGAGATAGATAAGGAAGGAGACTTAGGTTACAACATGGCAGCACTCATTAATTTATGGAAGCTAAGTAGAACTGAGAAAAACAACAAATTTCACAGTTAAAATACAGGAAAATAGGGACAAAATCAATAATAAAAGTATATTGAATTTTTTTTTTTTAAAGGGACACTAAACCCAAAAATTTTATTTCATGATTCAGATAGAGCATGCAATTTTAAGCAACTTTCTAATTTACAACTATTATCATTTTTTTTTCTTTGTTGTTTTGCTATCTTTATTTGAAAAAGAAGGCATCTAAGCTAAGGAGCCAGCCAATTCTTGGTTCAGTACCCTGGACAGCATTTATCCACCAATCAATGGGCCGGCTTCTACACTTACATTCTTGCTTTTCAAATAAAGATAGCAAGAGAATGAAGAGCAATTGATAATAGGAGTAAAATAGAAAGTTGCTTAAAATTGCATACTCTATCTGAATCATGAAAGATAAAATTTGGGTTCAGTGTCCCTTTAACTATAGATAATTAAAAGACCATTACATATTTTGTTTTATAAACTCAAACTATCGGCGAGATTAGGAGTTTTTGTCTGTAATGGTGTGCGGTACTAACGCACAGTTTTTCCTTACCGCTCACCACAGACAGTGCTGGTATTACGGGTTTTTACAAACCCGGCGTTAGCCGCAAAAAAGTGAGCGTAGAGCAGAATTTAGCTCCACATCTCACCTCAATACCAGCGCTGCTTACGGTAGCAGTAAGCTGGAAAAACGTGCTTGTGCACGATTTCCCCATAGGAATCAATGGGGCTGATTCGGCTGAAAAAAAGTCTAACACCTGCAAAAAAGCAGCGTTCAGCTCCTAACGCAGCCCCATTGATTCCTATGGGGAAACACTTTTTGTCTACAACTAACACCCTAACATGAACCCCGAGTCTAAACACCCCTAATCTTACACTTATTAACCCCTAATCTGCCGCCCCGACATCGCCGCCACCTACATTATAATTATTAACCCCTAATCTGCAGCTCCGGACACCGCCGCCACCTACATTATACTTATGAACCCCTAATCTGTCGCCCCCAACATCGCCACCACCTACATTATATTTATTAACCCCTAATCTGCTGCCCCCAACGTCGCTGCAACTATATTAAATGTATTAACCCCTAATCTGTCGCCCCCAACATCGCTGCCACCTACATTATATTTATTAACCCCTAATCTGCCGCCCCCAATGTCACCGCAACTATATTAAATGTATTAACCCCTAATCTGCCGCCGCCAATGTCACCGCCACTATAATAAAGTTATTAACCCCTAAACCTAAGTCTAACCCTAACCCTAACACCCCCTAACTTAAATATAATTTAAATACATCTAAATAAAATAACTACAATTAAATAAATTATTCCTATTTAAAACTAAATACTTACCTATAAAATAAACCCTAAAATAGCTACAATATAACTAATAGTTACATTGTAGCCTTCTTAGGATTTATTTTTATTTGACGGGCAACTTTGTATTTATTTTAGCTAGGTACAATAGTTATTAAATAGTTATTAACTATTTAATAGCTACCAAGTTAAAATAAAAACAAATTTACCTGTAAAATAAAACCTAACCTAAATTACAATTACACCTAACACTAAACTATAATTAAAATAATTTCCTAAATTAACTACAATTAAATTAAATAAACTAAAGTACGAAACCCCCCCCACTAAATTATAGAAAAAAATAATTACAAGAATTTTAAACTAATTGCATCTAATCTAATCCCCTTAATAAAATAAAAAAGCCGCCCAAAATAATAAAAATCCCTACCCTATACAAAATTACAAATAGCCCTTAAAAGGGCTTTTTGCGGGGCATTGCCCCAAAGTAATCAGCTCTTTTACCTTTAAAAAAAATACAATACCCCCCCAACATTAAAACCCACCAACCACACACCCAACCCTACTCTAAAACTCACCCAATCCCCCCTTAATTAAACCTAACACTAACCCCTTGAAGATCACCCTGCCTTGAGACGTCTTCACCCAGCCGGGCACAAGTGGTCCTCCAGAGGGGCAGAAGTCTTCATCCGATCCGGGCAGAAGAGGACCTCGAGACGGGCAGAAGTCTTCAACCAGGCGGCATATTCTATCTTCATCCATCCGGAGCGGAGCGGGTCCATTTTCAAGCCAGCCGACGCGGAGCATCCTCTTCTTCCGACGACTCTCGGCGAATGAAGGTTCCTTTAAATGATGTCATCCAAGATGGCGTCCCTTGAATTCTGATTGGTTGATAGGATTCTATCAGCCAATCGGAATTAAGGTAGAAAAAATCCTATTGGCTGATCCAATAAGTAAGTAAGTGTCGGCGATGTTAGGGACGGCAGATTAGGGGTTAATAAAATTTAACTAGTGTTTGCGAGGCGGGAGTGCGGCGGTTTAGGGGTTAATATATTTATTGAAGTGGCGGCGATGTCCGGTCGGCAGATTAGGGGTTAAAAACTTTAGTTAACTGTTTGCGGTGGGGGGGGGGGCTCAGTTTAGGGATTAATAGTTTATGCGTGTTAGTGTACTTTTTAGCACTTTAGTTAAGAGTTTTATGTTACGGCGTTAGCCCATAAAACTCTTAACTACTGACTTTTAAATGCGGTAGGAGTCGTGACAGAAGAGGCTGTACCGCTCACTTTTTCCAAGACTCGTAATACCGGCGTTAGGAAAATCCCATTAAAAAGATAGGATACGCAATTGACGTAAGGGGATTTGCGGTATGCTCGAGTCGTGAATAAAAAGTGAGCGGTACACCTGTACCTGCCAGACTCGTAATACCAGCGGGCGTTAAAAAGCAGCGTTGGGACCTCTCAACGCTGCTTTTTAAGGCTAACGCAAGACTCGTAATCTAGCAGTCTGTTCTTATAAGAAATTTTGGTCACATTGCCCCCTCTAGTGGTCTCTGAAATAACTATGTGCAGCCCCAGACACAGCAAAATCATACAGCGATATTATAGAAATTTAGACAATGTTGTATTAAGCTCTGCTATTTAATATTGAAATCTACTGTGCAAAGCAATAATACTATTTGAACAGTGTAATTTAGTCTGTGCATAAATGTTTCTTGAATTGCAGAAGGGACTGCATTTTAATGTGATTTCACACAACAAAACGCAATACTGCAGGAACTGGCCCATTTCTGGTTCAGCACCTGAGTTGCGCTTGCTGATTGGTGGCTAAATGTACCCTCCAATCAGCAAACGCTATCCAGGGTCCTGAACCAAAAGTAAGCCGACTCCTTAGCTTAGATTTCTGCTTTTTCAAATAAAGATAACAAGAAAACGAAGAAAAACTGATAATAGGAGTAAATTAGAAAGTGGCTTAAAATTGCTGCTCTATCTAAATCATGAAAGAAACTAAACTGGGTTTAGTATCCCTTTAATTTGCTTCCTTCTCTTGTTATCCTTTGCTGAAAGGTTTATCTAGGAAAGCTCAGGAGCAGCAAAGAACCTAGGTTCTAGCTGCTGATCGGTGGCTGCATATATATACCGATTGCCATTGGCTCACCCACGTGTTCAGTTAGAAACCAGTAGTGCATTGCTGCTCCTTCGACAAATGATACCAAGAGAATGAAGCAAATTTGAGCATAGAAGTAAACTGGAAAGTTGTTTAAAATTTTATGTTCTAAAACACAAATTTAATCTTCCAAATAAAGATTTTTTTTGCATACTTACAAGTCAGACACTATATCTCTAGTTTGGTTGCGGACTGCGGCTGGGGGTGGCAATGGGGTGAGATTGAGGAATGGATCTTACTGGCAAAAAATGAAATCTTATCTATATCCATGGGATATCAAATTCTTGTTGCCCAGAAAGACGAGGTAAACGTGAGAGAAATAACCCAACAGTGGAGTAATTTAACGTCTCTAGAAAATATTGAACTACAGATAGCCCTCACACTGTCAGAAAAAAGGGTACGGTTGGGGTCCGTTTGTGAACACTTAGGGTACAACTGCTGTGTTTGTACCCTCAATGGATCATAATTACACCTTAAGGAACTAATATGTACCATTTAGCGGTAAATAAGGTACAAATATGTTTCCAACTGTCAAAGGGCCCATGTCTGTACCATTTAATCCCCCCAAAAGGTACAATCACTTGTGTGACTAAAATGTTGAGGGGGGTGGGTGGTTCAAGGCTGCCAAACTCTGCAAGTCCATATCATTTGTACACCTCAATTATTCATATTCACATAACTGGCAGTCACCCAAAATGAGCGCAACATACATGTTGTACAGCAAAATAATTATGTTCAATCGTTGTTGGTAATATGCAAGAAGTGGGCAAAGCAAAAAAAATACTTAAAGGGACAGTCTACACCAGAATTGATATTGTTCAAAAAGATGGATAATCCCTTTATTACCCATTCCCCAGTTTTGCATAACCAACACAGTTTTACCTCTGTGATTACCTTGTATCTAAGCCTCTGCAGACTGCCCCCTTATCTCTTTGCTTTTGATAGGCATGCAGTTTAGCCAATCAGTGCAGACTCCTAAATAACTACATGGGAGTGAGCATATTGTTATCTATATGACACAGATGAGCTAGTACTGTCTGACTGTGAAAAACTTTCAAAATGCTCTGAGCTAAGAGGCTGTTTTCAACGGTTTAGAAATCAGTTTGAGCCTAGCTAGGTTTAGCTTTTGAAAAATACCACCAACGGAACAAAGCAAATTTAGTGTTAAAAGTCAATTGGAAAGTTGTTAAAATGTTCATGCCCTATCTGAATCATGAAAGTTTAATTTTGACTAGACTGTCCCTTTAATAAACCATCTATTCAATGATACTGTGTTGCTGGTTCTAAATAGCAAACAAGCACTTAACATTTTAATGTTTATATTTAGAGCATCAAGATGTTAACTCTTAAACATAAAGCAAATGTATTAACTAAAATTACAAAGAAAAAAATTGTTTTAAACTCTATAAAATAAACAAGAGCTGTTTAAGAACCAGTTTTAAAAAAATAAAAATAAAATTGTAACCGTTTCCCAGTCACATACATGGACATTGTGTAACACGCCATAGCGCCATCTGTTGGTTTAAAGTTCCTTGACATGTGTAACAGCTACATCTATTTGTAGCAGGTTCATCACAAAATGTGTACTGGGGAAATATACTCATTTGCATATATTTTGCATAGAGTGACAATTCAATGTATGGTTGTGAGTTTTATTGTTTATCCCTCCCCCGAATCCCCCTTCTTTTTGTTAGAGTTATATTTTATTATTATGTTGTTTTCTATATGTTTTCTATATATTTATGTTTTATGTGGCATGTCACCCTAAATTAAATGGGGTATTTTTAGAGTCTAGTACAGAGTGATATAAAACACATTGAGTAGCTCTTTTTGGAACTGGTTGTTTAGCCTGGCTCAATCAGGTGGTTCTGTAGCAGTCTTTGGAATTGCTATATGGCTACAGTTAACTTGTTAAGTATACACATTTTTTTTTTTAAAGCTGCAGTGTGGCTATTGTAGTACTGCCTGAAAAAGTACACATTAATTGAATGCATATTTGAATGTTATATAAAAAAATTAAGGAAACAGAATTTGTAATATGCTGTGTTGAGTACAGATTTGCCATCATGAGGTACAAAGGGCTTGTCACTGGGACAGTACCCTTAAAATACCAAATTTGCACTATTTTTTAAGGGTACAATATGGTACCATAGGACTGAGGTCCAATCTAGTCACCAAAGGTACATATTTGCCTTTGAAAGGTACAATCTGAAAGGGTACCAATTTGTGCCCATTTTAAAGGGTGCAGCAGGTGTACCTTTGAGGGTACTGCCCCAGTGACAAGCTTTTGTACCCCTAAAGGTACAATTTTTGCACATTTTTTCTTACAGTGCAGTTTACGCCGGGGTTAGGTTCCAGAAGGAATGGTTGTAAATCGAAACCGTTGTAAATTGAAACCCAGTTTATAATGTAAGTCAATGGGAAGTGAGGGAGTTAGATTCCAGGCCCCTCTCAAAATTGTCATAAGTAACACCTAATACATTATTTTTAAAGCTTTGAACTGAAGAATTTAAATGATAAACAGCATTATAAACCTAATAAAATAATCACACAACACAGAATATATAATTAAACTAAGTTAAATGAACAAAAAAAATTGCTAAACAGCATTATAAACCTAATAAAATAATCACACAACACAGACTTTACTTGCATTTTTCTGCAAACAGTTATTTCTATGAATTCCAATCTGGACTGATTTATAGACAGGAAGATCTTGTTCCTTTGCAAGCTGCTTGATAGCTCAGGTCTGGTTAAATTGATCAATTTCAGCTTGCTTGGCTTGCATATCTTTGCTGCAACACAAGCGGACAGCTCCACCTACTGGCTATTTTAATCAATGCACTGCTTCTCAGTGCTTTTCAATAGCAGTCACATGACTGAGAAAAAAGGTTGTTATTTTGAAACGGTGCAAATTGAACCGTTGTAAATCGAGCCAACTGTAGTTTCTCAGACCACACTGTCCACTACATGGATAGAGTCTCATGTAAAGTTATTGTATAGGATATATTATACACCAGAAAGAGGCACTAGATGGGGAAATGCTCTTTTCAACATTTGCCCAAAATGTTCATATCCAAGGGCTAATTTGATACATATGATTTGGGATTGCCCCAAAGTCCGTCAGATGTGGTATAAGATAATTTATTGGGCACTTAATACCATTAATCTCCCCCTATTGGAACAACACAATGTAGACATGAATAACAATAGAGACATCTACATTTTCTTTGAAAAATGGTCGCCATTTGTTAAAAGCTTCACTACTAATGAAATAGAATATCTTATATATCCCTTTAGAAATAGTGAAATAGTTTTATTAGGGATTTGGTAACTCACATAAATAAAAAAAATAAAAAATTCTGTTACTCCCCCCCCCCCGCTCCCCCGTCCCTCCGATCCCCCCTCTTTTTTTTAAGTAGCTTAAGGAGAAAGCTACTTTATATAGCGTATTAAATAATTTTGTATAATATATGCCCAATACTGCATATGTTAAATAATGATAGGCATTGCTTATGCTCAAAATGATCAATGTTTAATTTACTATTATTTAATCTCCCCAAGAGGTCAGGGGCGCGATCCGATATAGATCGCAGTTTGCGGCGCAAGCGAGGGAACCGGCGTCGCCCGCAGTTTCAGCTTGCAACTCGAGCCATCCCATATATGTCGCCGTCAGATGCTAACGTGCCGTAAGTCGGATAAACCAGCGATGTCCAGAAATCTGCGTAAGTACAAATTTCTGGCGTCGCCAGTGACTTGCGGCACGTTAGAAACTGCCGGCGCCTATAAAACCTGACTAAAGTCTAAAACACCCGCACTGTCTAACACGCCTCCCTAACATAGCCCGCACTGTCTAACACGCCTCCCTAACATAGCCCGCACTGTCTAACCCTCTATCCGCTATCCCCCCTCACTATCCTAACAATAAAAAAGCTATTAACCCCTAAACCGCCGCTCCCGTACCCCGCCGCCAGCTATATTATATCTATAACCCCCTAAAGTGAGCCCCTAACACCGCCGCCATCTATATTAAAATTATTAACCCCTAATGTAAGCCCCTTACAACGCCGCCATCTCTATTAAAATGATTAACCCCTAATTTAATCTACCTACCCCGCCGCCAGCTATATTATCTATATTAACCCTAAGTATATTATAGTTAATATAGGTATTACATTATATATATTAACTATATTAACCCTAATTATATTAGGGTTAATATAGTTAATATAGTTACTATAGTATTTATATTAACTATATTAACTCTATCTAACCCTAACACCCCTAACTAAATTTATATTAAATTAATCTAATTCATTTATAAACTAAAATATTCCTATTTAAATCTAAATACTTACCTATAAAATAAACCCTAAGATAGCTACAATATAATTAATAATTACATTGTAGCTATGTTAGGGTTAATATTTATTTTACAGGTAAATTGTTAATTATTTTAACTAGGTATAATAGATATTAAATAGTTATTAACTATTTAATATCTACCTAGTTAAAATAATTACCCAATTACCTGTAAAATAAATCCTAACCTAAGTTACAAATACACCTACACTATCAATAAATTTAATAAACTACAAACATCTATCTAAAAATACAATTAAATTAACTAAACTAAATTACAAAAAAAAACAAACACTAAATTACAAAAAATGAAAAAAAGATTACAAGATATTTAAGCTAATTACACCTATTCTAAGCCCCCTAATAAAATAATAAACCCCCAAAATAAAAAAAATTCCCTGCCCTATTCTAAATTAAACAAATTTCAAAGCTCTTTACCTTACCAGCCCTTAAAAGGGCCTTTTGTGGGGCATGCCCCAAAGAATTCAGCTCTTTTGCATACAACAAATACAATCCCCCCCCCCATTACAACCCACCACCCACATACCCCTATTCTAAAACCACCCAAACCCCCCTTAAAAAAGCCTAACACTACCCCCCTGAAGATCTCCCTACCTTGTCTTCACCACACCGGGCCGAACTCCTGATCCGATCCGGGCGATGTCTTCCTCCAAGCGGCAAAGAAGAATTCTTCCTCCGGCGACGTCTTCCTCCAAGCGGCAGCAAAGTCTTCATTCTTCCGGCGGCATCTTCAATCTTCTTTCTTCGCTCCGCCGCCGCGGAGCATCCATCCTGGCCGACTGCTGTACTTGGAATGAGGTACCTTTAAATGACGTCATCCAAGATGGCGTCCGCCGAATTCCGATTGGCTGATAGGATTCTATCAGCCAATCGGAATTAAGTTAGAAAAATCTGATTGGCTGATTGAATCAGCCAATCAGATTCAAGTTCAATCCGATTGGCTGATTGGATCAGCCAATCGGATTGAACTTGAATCTGATTGGCTGATTCAATCAGCCAATCAGATTTTTCTAACTTAATTCCGATTGGCTGATAGAATCCTATCAGCCAATCGGAATTCGGCGGACGCCATCTTGGATGACGTCATTTAAAGGTACCTCATTCCAAGTACAGCAGTCGGCCAGGATGGATGCTCCGCGGCGGCGGAGCGAAGAAAGAAGATTGAAGATGCCGCCGGAAGAATGAAGACTTTGCTGCCGCTTGGAGGAAGACGTCGCCGGAGGAAGAATTCTTCTTTGCCGCTTGGAGGAAGACATCGCCCGGATCGGATCAGGAGTTCGGCCCGGTGTGGTGAAGACAAGGTAGGGAGATCTTCAGGGGGGTAGTGTTAGGCTTTTTTAAGGGGGGTTTGGGTGGTTTTAGAATAGGGGTATGTGGGTGGTGGGTTGTAATGGGGGGGGGGGGATTGTATTTGTTGTATGCAAAAGAGCTGAATTCTTTGGGGCATGCCCCACAAAAG
The DNA here is from genome assembly GCF_027579735.1 of Bombina bombina. Taxonomy (NCBI): domain Eukaryota; kingdom Metazoa; phylum Chordata; class Amphibia; order Anura; family Bombinatoridae; genus Bombina; species Bombina bombina. The sequence continues at coordinate 506,800,504 of NC_069505.1, forward strand.
GCCCTTTTAAGGGCTGGTAAGGTAAAGAGCTTTGAAATTTGTTTAATTTAGAATAGGGCAGGGAATTTTTTTTATTTTGGGGGTTTATTATTTTATTAGGGGGCTTAGAATAGGTGTAATTAGCTTAAATATCTTGTAATCTTTTTTTTATTTTTTGTAATTTAGTGGGTTTTTTTTTTTGTAATTTAGTTTAGTTAATTTAATTGTATTTTTAGATAGATGTTTGTAGTTTATTAAATTTATTGATAGTGTAGGTGTATTTGTAACTTAGGTTAGGATTTATTTTACAGGTAATTGGGTAATTATTTTAACTAGGTAGATATTAAATAGTTAATAACTATTTAATATCTATTATACCTAGTTAAAATAATTAACAATTTACCTGTAAAATAAATATTAACCCTAACATAGCTACAATGTAATTATTAATTATATTGTAGCTATCTTAGGGTTTATTTTATAGGTAAGTATTTAGATTTAAATAGGAATATTTTAGTTTATAAATGAATTAGATTAATTTAATATAAATTTAGTTAGGATTAGATAGAGTTAATATAGTTAATATAAATACTATAGTAACTATATTAACCCTAATATAATTAGGGTTAATATAGTTAATATATATAATGCAATACCTATATTAACTATAATATACTTAGGGTTAATATAGATAATATAGCTGGCGGCGGGGTAGGTAGATTAAATTAGGGGTTAATCATTTTAATAGAGATGGCGGCGGTGTAAGGGGCTTACATTAGGGGTTAATAATATTAATATAGCTGGCGGCGGTATAGGGGGATTAGATTAGGGGTTAATAATTTTTATATAGGTGGCGGCGGTGTAAGGGGTCAGATTAGGGGATAGATAAGGTAGATGGCGGCGGTTTTAGGGGCTCACAGTAGGGGGTTAGTTTATGTAGATGGCGGCGGGGTCCAGGAGCGGCGGTTTAGGGGTTAATAACTTTATTAGGGATTTCGGGGGGGGGGGGGGGATCGCGGTTGACCGGTAGATAGACATTGCGCATGCGTTAGGTGTTAGGTTTTATTTAGCAGATCGCGGTTGACAGGGAGATAGACATTGCGCATGCGTTAGGTGTTAGGTTTATTTTCTAGTTAGTTTAGGGAGTTACGGGGCTCCAATAGTCAGCGTAAGGCTTCTTACGGCTGCTTTTTGTGGCGAGGTGAAAATGGAGTAAGTTTTCTCCATTTTCGCCACGTAAGTCCTTACGCTGCATATTGGATACCAAACTGCGCTGGTTTGGTATACCTGCCTATGGCCCAAAAAACTACGGGCGACGGCAGAAATATACGCGCGTAACTTCTAGGTTACGCCGTATATAGGATACCAAATCAGCGTAAATATTGGCGTCGCCGGCTTTTGCGGGCGACGCTTTATATCGGATCGACCCCCAGAAGCCTAAATAGGTTAAAGAATAATCTCCTGGATAACGGGAGGTAACTCTCTAGGGGGGAGGGAAAACAAGTGAGTGAGAGAAAAAGGGAAAATAAATGAGGTTTTATTTATTTTTATGCTCATCTGTATTCTTTGGACAAAACCATGTTAATATTCCTATGTTTTGACAAAATAATTGGATTATTTTTTCATTTAAAAAATAAAGAGAATTTTTTTTTTTTTTTTTATATCCTACCTAAATCATGAAATAATTTTTTTGGGTTGTATGTCCCTTTAATATTTGAAATTCAGAATAATTGTTACTGGTTTGTCTTTGTATTATACATGTATTGATTATGAAATTGTAGTTTATTTAATGGTCCTTTCGGTGCCCTATGGATAAAATCACGCACATAAAAAGAATCTCTTACTATAGAGTTGGGAAAAAAAAGTTACAACCATTTCAGGAACACGCTTGAACATCCAGTAAATGTAATTTTTTTTAAATATATTTATGTCTGTTTTGTTATAAAAAAGAAGTTTCACTAGATATAACGAGAGTTGTTTAGAACAGTGTCCTCAAGTATCCCCCAACAGGCCAGGTTTTCATTATAGCTGAACTAGAGCATAAGTGAAATAATCAGCTGATCAGTAACCATGGTTACTGACCTGCTCTCATCCATCAGCTGATTATTTCACCTGTGCTCTAGTTCAGCTTTAATGAAAACCTGGCCAGTTATGGGTATTTGAGGACCGCGGTTGAGAAACACTGATTTCTAACAGAGGTCTCTGCCCAAGACAAACAGGATAACTTTAGAGACTATATTGGAGTCATTTGATGATCAGCAAACTACTTTAAAAGTCATTTGTGCATCATCAGACATCATCAGGCTTCTAAAGTCATCAGCTAAGGTACAAAATTCTGGGTGATGACTTCAGAATGATTAGCAGATTACCTTACTGATAACATCACAAGCATGAACAGCCAATGAATGACTCTAGAGCAATCTCATTTACATATTTCGGCCTGTGGGCATACTTCAGGATGGCTTCTGATGACTAGTCTGGAGTTATCGATTACTTTAGAATGACTCCAGGAAGTTCATCCTTTTTGACTAGGGTGGTTGTCCTGGGGACGCACTTGGAAATGTTCACCTACGCTCTTGCTATGCATCCGGAATCCAGAAAGACTTTATTGCCCTTGTGAAGTATTTTGTCTGACGGTCGCATCTCACTATTTCAAAGCTGGCAAGCTTATATTAGAATTATATTTTTTGCTAAGCAAGCACCTCAGGTGAGCCAATCACAAGAGACATATATGTTGAAGTCACCAATCAGCAGCTACCAATAGTGCATTGCAGCTCCTGAGCCTATCTAGGTATGCTTTTCAACAAAGGATACCAAGAGAACAAAATATATTAGATAGTAAAAGTAATTGGAAAGTTGTTCAAAATTGTATGCTCTATCTGAATCATTTAACTTAATTTCCGTTTAAAGCAGCATTGCCCCAATCCAATCTATAAAGAAAATAATATAATCCACTTAGCATAAACTTTTCAAATGTGTTTATAGAGCTATAACCCCCCTTATATCCTGCTCAGGGACAATTCAATAGTGGTATTCCAGTCCACAGAGCTACCTAGTCACACTATGGAACAGTGTGGCACATTGCTTGACAACTGTTCTCCAGGTCTGATTATCAGACTATAAAATTAATAATAAAACAAGCCCTCCCAACATAACCAGGGCTTGTCTCGCTGGGGGGACTGGTGTGCCTCAGCTTGCGTCTGCAAACACGTGAGTTGCCATTTGTCTGTTATCTGCAGCATTTCACCTGTCCAAACATACTCACCCTATGAAGCGCCTCCATTTCTTCTTTTTCATATTTTTACAGCTATGCTGCATCATTTTCAAGTGTTTCAACATTTGGGTATCATGGCCCTTTAAGTTTAATTTGGACTTTGCTGTCCCTTTAAATATTGTATCATTGAATTGAATGTGTAAACTGCAAGAGATTCATAGATGTCTGTTCATCAAATTAAATCTATTATTTTATTATTCTGTTGTTGTAACGTAGAAGACACAGGAGGCAACGTGCAAACAAAAATTAATGTAAAGCCGATTTTTAAATGCAGACCCAAGGGGCTCTTACACAGTGGGACAGGAGTCTAAAAAACAACACTTTCCCTGCAAGATCAGGACAGTTGTCAAGTAGCACTGGATGAGCTGCTCTGTTTCAATTAAAAGCTTCATTAGGGAGTAGACCTATGGCTAAACTAAGACATTAAAGGGACATTATACACCCAAATTTTGCGTGGGCTAAAGTTTTTAGTCTATTTTTTTATGCATGTAAGGCCGTGTTCGGCAAGCGCTCCAAGCGACTCAGAGCTTTGTGTAGACTTCTAAGCTCAGCGCTGGGCTTTCACTCATCGCTCTGACGCAAGTTCCAGCGTTTCCAGTGTGCCGAAAAAGCTGGGACTTTTCCGAGCAAGCTCAGACGCTTGTAGACATGGCAGCCTCCACAAGCAACACGTTTGTATATATATATATATATATATATATATATATATATATATATATACACACACACGTGTTGCTCATGAAGGCTGCAATGTTTACAATAATTATATAAATGTTGTAATAAATAATTTAATAGATCAGGTAGGGTTTATCAAGGGGAGGGAAGCCCCAGATAATGTTTGCAGAACTATAGACTTAACTGAACACCTGAAGAGAGAGGGGACGCCTTCTCTGCTCCTCTCCTTGGATGCAGAGAAGGCGTTCGACTGTGTAGACTGGACCTATATGTTTCAGACACTTTCAACAATGGGCTTCAGAGGACCATTCATCAATGCACTAAAGGGAATATATTCAACTCCACAAGCCACGATTAGCGCTGCAGGTTATGTGTCCAGGATCATAGATATAAAAAACGGAACACAACAGGGGTGCCCCCTCTCGCCACTCCTGTTCGCTCTGTGCATTGAACCACTAGCGACATCTATTAGAAATGATAATGACATCAAAGGGGTGATGGTTCACAGATCAGAATATAAAATCTCGCTTTTTGCGGATGATATTTTATTGACCCTGACAGACCCATTTAGTTCCCTGACTAATCTTTACCAGATCCTGCAGGACTTTGAGAAGATCTCAGGATATAAAGTGAATGTAGACAAGTGTGAAGCTGTACCACTAACACTAACCCCCCATGCCAAAAAACTGATTGAAATTAATTTCAATATAAAATGGGCAAAAGACTGTCTCACATACTTAGGAATAAAAATCTCAGACACTTATGACAGCTTATATAAACTAAATTATGTTCCACTCCTCCGCTCTATCAGGGGAGACCTTAGATCCTGGAGGAAGGGAACCTTCTCATGGTATGATCGCCTATCATCCATAAAAATGAATGTGCTTCCGAGGATATTATACCTCTTTAGAGCACTCCCGATTAAAATACCCCCATTGGAACTCCAAAAATTACAATCTCGTTTTTGATGGGAGATGGAAAAGCAAGGATAGTCGCCCACACATTAAACAGACATAGACGCTTGGGAGGGGTGGGGGGACCGAATTTGCAAGATTATTATTTGGCGGCCAGAATAGCCCAAGCATCGCTTCTTCATAAACCAATACAGGAAATTACTTGGACACAAATTGAGACTGATATTATTGGGTTAAACCACACAGACAATCTCTTATGGACTTCTGTGAAAGACTCAATTCCGGTAGGCCCTAGTCTGTCGGCAACGCTAGACACACTCATACATTGGAGACAGTTGACCAGACACCCAAAGATACTCCCACCAGGGACTTGGTCCAAACCGATCTGAATGTTACTACCTAGGGAAACTCATAATTTGGTGGACAAGTGGGCTAACAAAGGGCTCTATAGGGTAGCATACTTTCTTACTTAATCTCAGATACTCTCATTTAATCAGTTACAGGAAAAAATACTCCCAGACAAACTAAGATGGTTCCTCTACCTTCAAATCTCCTCAGCCCTTAATAATTATGAAATTTCCTGTGGGAAACATCCACTTACAACCCTGGAAGGGATTTGCATGAACCGTATTAGAGAAAAGCAACTTATTTCAAAATTATATATAGCGATTCAGGAGGTACACTATACCGACAGACCACCAGTATTATTAAAATGGGAAGAGGATGGAGTGGATTAGCTTTCAAAAACTGAGTGGGACCAGCTTTGTTTTGAATCTTGTAAGGGCCTCATCAGTGCAGATCTTAGGGAAAACTCAATAAAAACAACATTTAGGTGGTACCTGACGCCCCTAAGAACATCACACTATTCCGTTAATAGATCTAAGCTATGCTACAGAGGGTGTGGGATACAGGGGTCCTATAGGCATATGTGGTGGGATTGTGAAACCATTAAAAGTATATGGCAGCAAGTAAATGATCTCCTAAGTAGAATTCTAGATGAACAGATAGTTTTAACCATTGATCAAGTACTTCTTCACAAACCACTTCCTAAACTGATCCCTCCCATTAATAAGTTCATTAAAATAATATGTACGTCCACCAGAATTTGCATAGCAAGACACTGGAAGGAGGGACCCCCCACATGGAAAGAGATCCTAGATAAAATACGGGATATTTACTCCACCTCTGAAAGGGCTGCTCGGATACAAGGGGAAACAGAACAATTTAACAAAATATGGTTTTATTGGATAATGAATAATACGTTAGTAAATACTGTAGTTAGTTGACACCACAAATATAGGAATCAGATGAAAAATCTTAAATACTCTGTAATCATAGCTATGATTACGCCACCTGACGAGTTCAGATAAGGTTACGATAGAAGATAACTCACAACACAGACATGGTTTATATGTTTTTTTTTTATTTTAGTAATTTTATTATAAGTTGTAAGATTTTGTTTATTACAGGTTTTTGTTAAAAAATCAAGATATGTAAAAAGTTTCTATGATTTCGCAAAGTGTAACATCGTCTGAGACATTGTGTGTACTGTTCTCAGGATGTACAAATTGTTTTATATATACTATGTGGAAACAAATAAAAACTTTTCAACATAAATAATTTAATAATTATTTCACAAGTGAGGGAGCTTATAATAAACGTTTGAATGCACAAAGGGATCTGTTGCACGATAATGGAGTACACATATACAATTCATATGTGAGACGTTTCTATTTGCATGCAATATTTCTAATACTTAAAAGGTATTAGAAATATTGCATGCAAAAAGAAGCGTCTCACATATGAATTATATTTGAGTACTCCATTATTGCGAACGTTTTTTTTCTTTCCAAAGCTCCCTCACTTGTGACGTCTCCTAGCGCCACGTCATCGCTGGGGCAGAAGTGCCCGGCACTGGCTCTGATCGTTTGCTGAACACAGCCTAAGTGAACTGGTAAACTTATTGGAATTGTATGTAAAAAATTTTTTTAATAATAAAGATGCCGTTTTTCACATTGCTCTTCCATCCCAAGCTGCTTGCTTACAGATGATCGTCAACCCTGGCTTCCCCCTCCTTCAAGTGATCGTGTTTACTTTCAAATTGCAATACTCGCGGAAAACCCGATGGCTGCAAACAGCTGCGATAAACCCCTTATCGCTCGCTCATCAACTGTTAACGCGCCATTCGTTATCTGGTCCTAAATAATTACTGTTCTCGTTGAATCACTATTATCAATGGAGTTAAAGAATGACTCCCTATTGCAGGGCTCGACAAACCCAGGAGCCAGGTAGCGACTGGCTCCTAAAAATGTAGGTTATTTTCCTTAGATCTATATACAAATACCACTGTCTTTCTCCTAAAAGTATGTCTGGCTCCTAAATATTCTTCCTTGCTCCTAAATTTTAAACAGATTTGTCGACCAGTGCATTGTCACTAGTAGCTAAGGGGTTAAATAATGTTGTTTGTGTCACTGGGGGAAAAAAGAGTTAATCAGCTACTAGGGTCTGATTATCATTATCCTCTAAGAGGTTAAACAGTAACTGTTCTGTGTGTCACTATCTAAGGTGTTAAAATGATTAATCTTTGTGAACTACTGACAGTTCTGTGGTTAAATAGTAACTGCCCCCTTTTGTTTACAAACATCTAAGGGGTTAAACTGCATTCTAGGCGTCAGTGGCAACTGAGAGATTAACAATTACTGCTCATCTAACTGGTTAAATAATTACGGCTCTCTCTGTGTCACTGGCATCTAAGGAGTCACTTGAATGCACAAGGTTAACCTCTTATATGCTAGTGACGCATAATGAGCAGTAGCTTTTTAACCCCTTAGAAGCTAGTGGTATGCATAAAGCAGTAATTTTTTAACCCCTTAGAACCTAGTGATGCATGGAGAACAGCAGCTGTTTAACCCCTTAGATGCCAGTGGTCCACCAATAGCACTAACTGTCAATCCCTTTAGAACCTAGTGATACAATAGGAACTGTTTTATATTGTTACTGCTGTCTGCGTGGCACTAGCATCTAAGGCACTGGTTTTCAAACCTGTCCACAGGCCTCCCTAACAGGCCAGATTTTCAAGATTACCTTGCTTGAGAGAAGGTAAAATAACCATTTAAAAAAAAAATTTTTTAATTTTAAATATTTCTTTATTTGCAACAATATAACATGTACAACAGAATTGTCCTCAATGGACCGGGAACAGATGATCAGAGAGGTGAGGCACGCAGGCCTGAGGAATTCAATACAAACTGAAACACAAGGCAGTTTTGTAACAATCATGACACATCATGTTAACTTGAGGGTATTGGTAAATAGATTAAGGAAAGAAAAGTGTTAAGGGGCAAAGAGGTAAGGAGAGAAAATGATGGGGAAGAAGGTTGTTGAAGGGGTAAATGGGGAGTCCTTTATGTATATAGGTTGGATATGATGTATTGAAGAAGCACATACTATATCATGGTGTGCTTGGCATGAAGGTAACCAGATGGGGTGGTACTGAGAAACCCAGTCTGCCCATATCATTTCGGATAGGTTGAGGGCATAGAAAATATTTTTTTCCATGGAGTATATGTAGGCCATGGTATTGACAACAGTGGGCCAGCGCAGAGGCTGTTCCTGTTTCCATGTTTTGGCTATGGACAGTTTAACCGCCATCAGAAGATAAATATAGAGATAGCTTTGTCGCTTGGGGAGGGAGTGTAGTCCTATGTAGAGGAGAGCTAAGTCAGGGGTTTTAGAGAGTTGGAGGCCTAGTTTGGATAGGGTAGAAAATAATTTGTACCAGAGGGATTTAAGTTTGGTGCATTCCCACCAAACATGTTTGGAGTCCCCTGCTTGCCCACATCCTCGCCAACACATCAGGGAAGTGTTTTGGGACATTTTTGCGAGGCGGGTGGGTACGTAGTACCAATGAGTGAGTAGTTTGTAGTACATTTCAAATAGAGCGACACAGTGGATGTTTTTTTTGTAGTCATAATGGTGTTGTCAGGATATCCTGTTCCACCTTTATTCTATAACCACCAATACCACCTTTACATACCTGGGCCAACCCCCAAACCTATTGAAACTAGCTCCTGACGTCAGCCAGGTGCTTAGTAATTGAGAAAATTCTAACTGAGCTCACTTCATACGAAGTTACCTGATACTCTTGTTCTTTGAACGTTTATTCACTTTAATCGAATCTAACATTGATTTGGGACAACCTGTGATATCCTGTTACCCTGCTAAGGATTGTTCTCCTGTAACGCAATCCCCAGTGAATATCTAAACCCCACACTCATCCTACCTATCATTTAGTGAGACCTGCTTGTGATACATCTTGGCCGACTCCTACTTGCTCTCAGCCTCTTCCGGTAAGCTGTGTACACCATCTGTCTCTGCCACACGGAGTTTCAAGATCCGACAAGCACGGAACTACTCGCTACAAATTATCACAGCTAGTGACGTCACACACCTCGCTGTACTCACAGCATACAAACAGGCTCCGACCGCAGCTGCTTTCTCTCACTCAGAGTGTTACACTGTTCACGCTCTGCCGCTGCCTATGTTTGCTCCTCACTTAACACTTGGTTGCGTGTTCTGGTAATTCAGGAGAGACTCTTCTTTAATAAAACCATATATATATTTGGTACTACTTGGCAATAGTTCTTGAGCCTTAATAACTCCAGTGACATATTTATCAGCTCCATACTCCAAAGGATTAGTATATTATACGCTGTATCCTTTTCACTATTATTACTACTGCAATTCTTATCAGTAAACTCACTTTGTGCCACTGGGGTTAACGTCCATTCATATGTTAATCTAAAGCTAAGTGATACAAATAATACCTTCCACAGTTGTTGATCCATAGAAGGGAGTGTTTTGATTCAAAAGAGACCCAGTTCATTACAGAATTATTAAGCCTAAAGAAAATGGATCCAGTGGATTTACTGCAGATAGTTTATGAACTCTCACAGAAAGTGGATCAATTAGGACAGGCAATAGGTAATCTACAAGTGGAAAATGAAAGTCTAAGAAAGGTCATTAGAGATTCAATAGGACATAAAGCACCTGCACAGGAAATACATCCTGAACCACAGTTATCCAATCCTGATCTGTTCTTTGGGGACAGACGTTTATATCGCCAGTTTAAAAATGCCTGCCTACTCACTTTCACCCTAAAGCTCAAGACTTATCCCACTGACCATATAAAGGTACTCACATTGATCTCCTATTTGTGTGGAGAACCCAGGATATGGGTGGATTCATATTACGAAGCTAACAGCCCTATATTGTTTTCTTTCCCTGATTTTCTTGCAGCCATGGATGAGCTGTACCTTGACACTAATTCACAGATAACCTCTGAAACAAAAATGAGAGCCCTCAAACAGGGTTCCAAGCTGGTTGAATTATACATCACTGAATTTAAACAATACTCAAGTGACTCGCAATGGAATAGGGTGGCCTTAACAAACAATTCCGACTGGGGCTCTCTGAGAGTGTTAAGGATGAGCTTGCCAGAGTGGAATTGCCTGAGACACTAGAGGCTTTGATGAGGCTGTCTATGCAAATAGACAGGCGCCTAAGGGAGAGGAAGTGTGAACATCAAGGTTCAGAACCCACTAACCGGAAAACACCTTCAACTGTACCAGTAGCCAGTGGAGGCCCTACCCAGGAACCGATGGACATAGGACTTTTGAGAGGACCTCTGTCAGCTGAGGAAAAACAGACAAAAAGCTCACTCTCTATGTCTCTATTGTGCTAGTCCAGCACATTCAGTCAAAGAATGCCCCATTCTTCTGAAAAACAAGAAAAGTAAGTTTATATTAACTAACTCTTCTGTCTCACCGCAGAACAACCCTATTTATTGTTTCATCTCTCTCTCTTTGCAGTGGGACCATAGAAGCCTATCTTCTGAGGCCATTCTTGACACTGGGGCTCATGGGAATTATATAGATTTAGAGGTTGTTAAGGCAAATAAAATACCACTTGAAAAAAGATTACTCCTGTCTCGATTCGTGTAGTAGATGGTTCATACATATCTAGTGGTCCCTCAACACACCACACTATTCCCTTGATGGTTACCACTCAAAACTGTCATATTGAATATGTTTCATTTGATGTTTTACCTTCTCCTCTTTTCCCTATTGTTCTAGGAATTCAGTGGATACGCTTACATGAACCCTCCATAGACTGGAAGACACTAATGGTTACTCTGGATTCTTGCTACTGTAAAACTAATTGCTACCATTTATCACATACCATACACATATCTGAGCAAATCCCTGTTATACCTAAGGAATACTCACAGTATACAGAAGTCTTTAGTAAACGGGAGGCAGAAACTCTAACCCCACATTGCAGTTATGACTGCCCTATAGATCTGAAACCAGGGGCGGTTATCCCTAATGGCCACCTATACCCTTTAAGTCAACCAGAGCTTGCCCATTTAAAGTCCTATATAGACAAAAACCTTAAAAAAGGATTTATCAGGCCCTCAGTATCTCCTGCAGGAGCCGGTATGTTTTTTGTTAGAAACAAAGATCAATCTCTACGTCCGATAATTGATTACAGAGAGCTTAATAAGGTTACTATTAAAAACAGGTATCCCCTCCCGTTAATCCCTGAACTTATTGAGCGGCTCCATCAGGCTAAGATATTTACCAAATTAGACCTTAGGGGTTCCTATAACCTCATTCGCATAAGAGAGGGAGATGAGTGGTTGACTGCGTTCAGAACGAGATACGGTCTGTGCGAATATATGGTTATGCCATTTGGATTATGTAATGCTCCAGCAACTTTTCAGCATTACATTAACAACGTTTTCAGGGATCTTCTTGACATATGTGTAGTGGTCTATTTAGACGACATATTGATATATTCCCAAAATTTACAAGACCATATTAAGCATGTTAGCTGGGTTCTAGCTAGACTTCAAATACATCGCCTGTACGCCAAGGCCGAAAAATGTATATTTCACACTGACAAGATCTCTTTTCTAGGGTATAACATCTCATCCGAGGGGGTTCAGATGCAACAAGACAAGGTGGATGTGGTAAAAAATTGGCCAACTCCGCTAAACCGCAAGGAATTACAGCGGTTTTTAGGGTTTAGTAACTATTACAGAAAATTCATTAAGGGGTATTCTGCAATAGCTAAACCGTTGACCACCCTTACTGGTGCTACTTCCAAGTTCCTTTGGAACAACAAGGCAACAGATGCGTTTGAGTACTTGAAAAACTCCACATCAGCTCCTATATTACATCATCCCAATCCAGATCTTCAATACTTCCTTGAAGTAGACTCATCGGATTATGCTCTGGGAGCTGTTTTGTCCCAAAGAGAAAGTTTGCTGCATCCTCTACATCCTATCGCTTTTTTTCCAAGGTGATGACTTCCGCTGAAAGGAACTACCCCATAGGGGAAAAAGAACTATTATCCATCAAAAGAGCCTTTGAAAATTGGAGACATCTCCTGGAGGGTACACAATTGCCAGTTATAGTATATACAGACCATAGGAATTTGGAATACCTACAAAGGAACAAGACCCCTTCCGCAAGACAAGTGAGGTGGAGTCTGTATTTCAGTAGATTTCAATTCCAGATTGTATACAGACCAGCCTTTCGAAACGGTAAAGCTGATGCTCTTTCTCGCAGAGATCCCAAACCTGTTCTCAACTAAAACCCTACGGTTATGATTCCCCACAACAATTTCATTGGAAGTATCTCTATCCTAACCTCCGAATACAACAAAGCCCTGCAAACAGAACAAGTACTTCCACCTGATTTAAGAAAAGGACCAGACGGTCTCTACTACAAGCAGAATAAGTTATATGTCCCAACAGCCTTGAGACAAGAACTGATTAAAGAACATCATAATACTCCTCTTTCTGGACACCCTGGAATCCAGAGAACACAAGAGCTATTGAGCAGGGCTTACTGGTGGCCACGAATGTCTTCAGACGTCCGTCTCTACATACAGGCTTGTACTAGATGTATTACATCTAAATCCGATTAAAAAAAACCCAGATGGATTACTAATGCCCATACCAGTTCCTGGTAGACCGTGGACCCACTTAGGTTTAGATTTCATCGTGGAATTGCCTTCCTCAGCTGGAATGAATACTGTCTTGGTTGTTATAGACCTATTCACTAAGATGGCTCATTTCATACCTCACAACAAACTTCCAACTTCAGCTGAAACAGCCCAATTATTCATAGATAATGTTGTTAAGTACCATGGAATTCCAGAGATTCTCACCACCGATAGAGGTACACAGTTCACCTCTCATTTTTGGAAAAACTTATGCCAGAAGCTCCAGATTGACCATTGTTACAGCACCGCCTATCACCCTCAGACCAACGGTCAGACGGAACGGTTAAACCAATGGATAGAACAGTACTTGAGGTGTTACTGTGCATACCATCAGGGAGAGTGGAAAAACTACCTCTCACTAGCTGAATTCGCTTATAACAACACCCTCAACTCTTCCAGTAAACTGACACCATTTTTCGCAAACTATGCGTTCCACCCAAAAATGGCCCTAACAACATCTGAATCCTGTCTCAATCCCAACGTGGAAGATCTTGCTGATCGTTTAAACGAGAATTGGCAATTTCTCAGTGAAAACCTTCAGATTGCCCAAGCTGTACAAAAGAAATACTATGACCTGAGACGAAGGCCATCTCCACAGTACTCAATAGGTGATTGGGTCTGGTTATCCACAAAACACATGAAACTACAGATTCCCAGTAAGAAGTTAGCAAGCCTCTTTATAGGCCCTTTTCAGGTTACACACATAGTTAACCAGAATGCTATTACCCTTCAACTACCTCCATCAATGACCATACATCCCACCTTCCATGTTTCCCTACTAAAGCCAGCAAGAACCAGTGGCACCCAGATATTACCACCACAACCACAAACTCCGGACGATGATGTATACTAAGTGGAGGAAATACTAGACTCACGAATGTATAAGGGGCAGATTCAATATCTCGTTCGTTGGAAAGGTTACTCATCTGATGAGGATACATGGGAACCATTCAACTACGTGAATGTCCCTAGGCTTGTTTCTCAATTTCATAGAAGGAATCCCCATAGACCTCGACTGCAAGCCGTGGCACGGCTTGTTTTAAGGGGGCATTCTGTCAGGATATCCTGTTCCACCTTTATTCTATAACCACCAATACCACCTTTACATACCTGGACCAACCCCCAAACCTATTTAAACTAGCTCCTGACGTCAGCCAGGTGCTTAGTAATTGAGAAAATTCTAACTGAGCTCACTTCATACGAAGTTACCTGATACTCTTGTTCTTTGAACGTTTATTCAATTTAATTGAATCTAACATTGATTTGGGACAACCTGTGATATCCTGTTACCCTGCTAAGGATTGTTCTCCTGTACCGCAATCCCCGGTGAATATCTAAACCCTGCACTCATCCTACCTATCATTTAGTGAGCTTGTGATACATCTTGGCCGACTCCTACTTGCTCTCAGCCTGTTTCGGTAAGCTGTGCACACCATCTGTCTCTGCCGCACAGAGTTTCAAGATCCGACAAGCACGGAACTACTCGCTACAAATTATCACAGCTAGTGACGTCACACGCCTCGCTGTACTCACAGCATTCAAACAGGCTCCGACCGCAGCTGCTTTCTCTCACTCAGAGTGTTACACTGTTCACGCTCTGCCGCTGCCTATGTTTGCTCCTCACTTAACACTTGTTTGCGTGTTCTGGTAATTCAGGAGACACTCTTCTTTAATAAAACCATATATATATATTTGGTACTACTTGGCAATAGTTCTTGAGCCTTAATAACTCCAGTGACATATTTATCAGCTCCATACTCCAAAGGATTAGTATATTATACGCTGTATCCTTTTCACTATTATTACTACTGCAATTCTTATCAGTAAAGTCACTTTGTGCCACTGGGGTTAACGTCTATTCATATGTTAATCTAAAGCTAAGTGATACAAATAATACCTTCCACAGTTGTTGATCCATAGAAGGGACTGTTTTGATTCAAAAGAGACCCAGTTCATTACAGGTGTGTTGCCATATCTTTGGTGTGAAGGTAGAGTTTAAAGGACCAGTAAATACAGCAGGTTTACATTATCAACAAATGCATGATAAGAAGACAATGCAATAGCACTTAGTATGAACTTCAAATGAGTAGTAGATTAAAAATAAATAAATTGCAAAGTTATGTCTATTTCCAAACCCCCTGTATCATGTGACAGCCATCAGCCAATCACAAATGCATATACGTATATGCTGTGAATTCTTGCACATGCTCAGTAGGAGCTGGTGACTCAAAACATGTAAATGTAAAAAGACTGTGCGCATTTTGTTAATGGAAGTAAATTGTAAAGTTGTTTAAAATTGCTGCTCTATCTGAATCATAAAGTTTAATTTTGACTTAAATGTCCTTTAAGCTTTTTCCCCATCTAAGAAGGTGGGGAAGCCTTGTTATCAGGTATGGTGGCTTCCATTAGTGTGTAGTGGAGGGACAGGGGATTGTGTAACTGTCCCCCAGAGTTCCATCTGGTTTCCCAAGGGGTAAATGGGCAGAGAGATGTCTCAAAGCCCCAGCTCTTCAGGAAATTTCTGAGCCGCATATATTCGAAAGGCATGTATGGGGGATATCACTGTCTTTGCGTATGTAGTCAAGTGAGATAAATTGGTCTGGCTGGGATGATGTCAGTTAGTCCCGGGTTTGAGTTATTCCCAATCATGTCCATGTGTTTGGGTGGGATTCTGGGAGGCCTGTTAGTAGGCCTGTTAAGGAGTGGATTGGGGGAAGGTTGGGTGTCAACCAAAGGGTTATGTTTGATCCTATCCCAGGCATAGAGACATTCTCGTATGACAGGGTTCAGGATATTGAGGGATCTACGGCAGTGTGGGGGGTCCAGATTAGGTTGTGTAGGTGTATGTGAAATGTCAATGAGGCTTGTTCGATTTCTCTCCATCTGCTGGTATTTTGCTTAACTCCCCATTGAGAGATGTAGGTTAGCATGGCTGCATCGTAGTATCGAATTATTGTCAGGGAGGCTAGTCCACCATGGTGTCTAGGGTATTGGACAATTTTATAGTATACTCAAGGGGTTTTTGCCCTGCCAAATGTACTTAGAGAACTTGCTCTGGAATTGAAGGAGGAGGCATCTAGGGATTCTGATCAGTAAGCACCGAAAGAGTTAAGTTAGTTTAGGGAGGAAGTTCATCTTTAGAGATGTTCGCTGTGGATGAAGATGATGGACTGGCCTGGAAGAAGACCTTCTCCGCTGGACTTCTGAAACCGTGAGTACCTATTTGGGGCTTTAGTGTTATTTTTTTTTTAAATTTTTTCTTTTTTTTTCTTTTTTTAGATAAGGGTTTATTGGGCAATTTGCAAAAGAGCTGAATGTCCCTTTAATGGCTATGCCCATTTAAATGCCCCTTTAGGGGCAATGGGTAGTTTAGGTTTATTAGTGTTAGTTTTTTTTATTTTGGGGGGTTTGGTGGGTGGGGGTTTTTACAGTTAGGGGGGACTGTTCATTTTTAATGAAAAAGAGCTGATTTTCTTAAGGCAATGCCCTACAAAAAGCCCCTTTAAGAGCTATTGGTAGTTTATTCTTAGATTAGAGGGTGTTTTCATTTTGGGGGGCTTTTTTATTTTCATAGGGATTAGGTTTAATTTTTCTTATTTTGGATAGTGTTGTTTATTTCTTTCTGTATTTTTACTTTTTTATTTTTTTGTAGCTTGGGGGTTAAATTTTTAACACATAGACTGCCCTTTGGGCAGACTTATCAACTAGTCACTAATAAGTGTATAAAGTTTTGAAATGTAGCTAATATATAGGACCAACTCAAGAATTGAAGTAATGAGTAGAATGCTATAATTTAGCACTTGATGTGATTTGATAATATAGAAGTGAATTTACCTCTATAAAAGGTCATTATAGAAAATGTCAGGCCTCATTAATTTGATATGAATATACCATACCTCCCAACATTTCAAAATTCAAAAGAGGGATCCCCCCCCCCGCAGCAAAAAATTGAAATGTGGTGGGCGGGGGCGGGGCTTAAAAAATCATAAGACCAAAGTAATATAAATAAAATTCTAAATAAAGTCATATCTTTTAATACTTTTAGGCAGCAAATCAAACACAAGCTCAAACCACTGGTATGGCTATGTGAGCTCTGTATTTAATTAACCTTTGCAGAGACAGTGCTAAATCATTTTCTTAATTGGACATTTAATAATAGATTCTTTAAAACTGCTCTCTGCTTTCCTCATTAATATTCTAGATTCTGGTCTTTAAAGTCAGCAAAAATGCACAGTAACACACTACATAGCATACACTTACACATGCAGATACACACACTACATAGCATACACTTATACAGGCACATAGACACACACTACATAGCATACACTTATACATGCAGATACACACACACTACATAGCATACACTTATACATGCACACACAAAAACACTACATAGCATACACTTACACATGCAGACACACACACTACATAGCATACACTTACACATGAACATACACACACTACATAGCATACACTTATACAGGCACATACACACACACTACATAGCATACACTTATACATGCAGATACACACACACTACATAGCATACACTTACACATGCAGATACACACACTACATAGCATACACTTACACATGCACATACACACACACTACATACCATACACTTACACATGCAGATACATACACACTACATTGCATATACTTGCACATACACATACACACTACATAGCATACACTTACACATGCAGATACATACACACTACATTGCATACACTTACACATGCAGACACACACTACATATCATACACTTATACATGCAGATACACACACTACATAACATACACTTACACATGCACATACACACACACTACATAGCATACACTTACACATGCAGATACATACACGCTACATTGCATACACTTACACATGCAGACACACACTACATATCATACACTTATACAGGCAGATATACACACACTACATAGCATACACTTATACATACAGATACACACACACAACATAGAATACACTTATACATACAGATACACATACACTACATAGCATACACTTATACATGCAGATACACATACACTACATAGCATACACTTATACATGCAGATACACACACACTACATAGCATACACTTATACATACAGATACACACACACACTACATACCATACACTTATACATGCAGATACACACACACACTACATAGCATACACTTATACATGCATATACACACACACTACATACAGTAGCATACACTTATACATACAGATACACACACACTACATAGCATACACTTATACATGCAGATACGCACACACACACTACATAGCATACACTTACACATGCACACACACTACATAGCATACACTTATACATGCAGATACACACACACACTACATAGCTTACACTTATACATGCAGATACACACACACTACATAGCATACACTTATACATGCAGATACACACACACACTACATAGCTTACACTTATACATGCAGATACACACACACACTACATAGCTTACACTTATACATGCAGATACACACACAATACATAGCATATACTTATACATGCAGATACACACACACTACATAGTATACACTTATACATTCAGGTACACACACTTCATAGCTTACATTTATACATGCAGACACACACACTACATAGCATATACTTATACATGCAGATACACACACACTACATAGCTTACATTTATACATGCAGACACACACACTACATAGCATATACTTATACATGCAGATACACACACAATACATAGCATATACTTATACATGCAGATACACACACACTACATAGTATACACTTATACATTCAGGTACACACACTTCATAGCTTACATTTATACATGCAGACACACACACTACATAGCATACACTTATACATACAGATATACACACACACACACACACACACACACTACACAGCTTACACTTATACATGCAGATACCCACACATACACACAAAGATACAGACAGACACACACACTACATAATATATAGGTATCTGTAACTCATTGTATGGGGTCCTGGGGTTGCCAAGCACATTAGCTGGCAGTCTGCGGCTGCCACTGTTCGTTACCCTGGTGTTAGCACTGCTCATCGTATAAAACTGAAGGCATTCTAGTATTATCACCAGGGGTAGACGTCATCACTACCAGGGGTTAGAGGTCACCATTACCTGAGGTCAGAGGGTATACAGCCTTCCTACTCCTGCTTAACCCACACACCATTACTTTTCCACAAGGAATCTAACAGGTATCTAACCCTGGGATAGAAAAGCCAGCTGCTTCTGAGTATGGGCCCAATACAAATTTTTTTTAATGCATGGGGCAATGCGGGACAGATGGCCAGCAACCTGGGACAGCGGGACAGACCCCTAAAATTGGGACTGTCCCGGGAAAATTGGGACAGTTGGACGGTATGACATACAGTATACATAGGTGAACACTTTAGTTTATGCACACTTGAATATTGGCCGTCCTTAGATCATGCAAACTTATATAGAGGTATGATTTTGGATTAGGTAGTCTTTATATAAGTAATCCTAGTTTATGCACAGTTATATACAGGTAGTCGTTTGAATATGTGCATACACACAGGCGATACGCATGCGCACTTCTTAATATGTGCGAGACACAGTGCAGTCTGTAAGCATCTGAATAGGCCTGCACTCAATATTGTCACACGCGATGGTGCTTCTTAGCTGCTGGTACGATCAGGTAGGAAGATCACTCCCTCTGCAATTTTCACTATCGCTACTTTGCATTTTTGACACATGAAGGGAAGTGTAGTTAGTATATGACCCCTACATTAGGATTATCGTTACCTGAGTAATGCGAGTAGTTATTAGTATGGTATCTATATTACGTGATACATAGGACCGCTGGAGCACCTTTAGACAGTTAAGATTGCACAGATCTATTTGTAATACTTAGATCACCTGCCTACAAACGATGTTGAACAATATTTGCTTATTGAGCCTTATGCTGTCTTATAGTTTATATACCATCCAATAGCATTTGATATGGGTTTGGATGCACTGTTTTGTAATACTTTTTTCTATTACTCTGTATATATTTGTAACAACTATGTATCTTTGGGATAGTACTATTGCATGACTATTTGTAAACTGTGCTATTCGGAATAGGCCCACCCAGCCTGATTCTGAAGTATATTCTATTATTTTATTTTTCTCTTATGTTCCCTTTAGTAATATTTGATTTGGATCTGGATGTATTGATCCATGGTATAGTTTATAATGGCTCTGTGTACAACTGCCCAGGTATAAGGGTTATTTAATTTTGGGGTTCTGTGATATAACTATTGCTTGATTATTTGTATTTTCTATGCACTGTTTGTTTGGTTGCTATGACAACCATGTTGTTTTTGGCGTTTTTTTCACAAGGGGGAGGGGTCTATGTATGTTTTAAATGTTTGCTTCACTTGTATGTTGTTGGTCTGATGAAGGGGAGCATTCCCTGAAACGTTACCTATTAAACTATTTGTTTAAATTTTAAGTCCAGAGAGTGCTGTTTTCTATTCTACTACATTTCACCTACTCTAGCACCCTGGCCCTTGGAAAATTGTTTGTGAGAGTGCAACTGACTCATTTTGCATATATATATATATATATATATATATATATATATATATATATATATATATATATATATATATATATAAAAATGCAATCCTGAGTTTATGCACAGATATATACAGTATATACAGGTAGTCCTTTGATTATGCATTGTTAAATATAGGCAGTGCTTAGGTTATGCAAAGTTATATACAGGTAGTCCTGAGGCTATGCACACAATAATATAGGCAGTCCTTAGTTATGCAAATATATATACTGGCACTCATGCAGTCCTTAGGTTATGTAAAGTTATATACAGGCAGTCCTTATGTTATTTAAAGTTATATACATGCAGTCCTTAGGTTATGTAAAGTTATATACAGGCAGTGCTTAGGTTATGTAAAGTTATATACAGGCAGTCCTTAGGTTATGTAAAGTTATATACAGGCAATCCTTAGGTTATGTAAAGTTATATACAGGCAGTCCTTAGGTTATGTAAAGTTATATACAGGCAGTCCTTAGGTTATGTAAAGTTATATACATGCAGTCCTTAGGTTATGTAAAGTTATATACAGGCAGTCCTTAGGTTATGTAAAGTTATATACAGGCAATCCTTAGGTTATGTAAAGTTATATACAGGCAGTCCTTAGGTTATGTAAAGTTATATACAGGCAGTCCTGAGGTTATGTAAAGTTATATACAGGCAGTCCTGAGGTTATGTTAAGATTTATACAGGCAGTCCTTAGGTTACGCTGAGTTAAATACTGACAGACTTTAGTTATGCATAGTTATATACAGGTAGTCCTTAGGTTATGCACAGTTAATTTAGGCAGTCCTTAGTTTAAGCAAAGTTATATACAGGCAATCCATAACTTGCAAACCAGCAGCGATTATAGTATCAATATCAATGAGGAACTGAATTTGAACAGCGTGTGAATGAGACAGCGTGTATCAAACATACGGTGACATCACTTGTTATATGCACATTAGAGGAGAGAGTATCCAAAAACAGAATACTAGACTGAAAGTTCATATATAAACCGTCCTTTACAAAAGACTTGAAAATACTTGTGGTCCTGAGACTATCTGGATAGAGTAGCTGGAAGCAGGAGACAGACATGGAGTGGCTGTGGCATCTGACGTTCTGGAAACAAATGCCGGTCAGCTGATTAGAAGTGCGAGTAGGAAAGAAACAGCAAGAGCCACAACAATTGAGAAGTGAACAGCTTACTGCTTGCAATTAATCAAGCAATGGGGAGAGTTGACGCTGGTTTAAATAAGGCAGTTGGAGAGGGAGGTACTTGGAATTAAAGGAACAGCGATGTGATATGACAGGTAGTGAATAGGGTGATGTCGTCTGCAAATAACAATATTTTGTGTGTTGTACCGAATAGGGTGACTCCCTCCATTTAAGGGGCTGCCGTGATTTGTTTCGCCAGTGGTTCGATGGCTAGGGCGAAAAGAAGTGGTGAGAGGGGGCATCCCTGTCTGGTACCCTTGGAGATAGGGAAGGCTGGGGAGCAAAAGCAGACCCCTTGACAGTTGTCGTGGGGGCAGAGTATAGGGCCTGTATGACCTTTTGAACATCATGTGGAATTTGAAGGCTTCTAGAACTTTCCATAAATATTCCCACCTTACTCGGTCGAATGCCTTCTTGGTGTCGAGGGAAATAACCGATAAGGGCTTATTTAGTCTGTCAGATTCACATAATATATTCACATAATATATTCAGAAGGTGCCTGGTGTTTTCAGGTCCTTCCCTATAGGGTACAAATTCTACTTGGAACAACAAAGATGCAGGCTCAGATGCAAAGAGGAAAATGCAGATTCAGTTTAATCGAATCAGAAGGCATCCATAAAATAAACAAAGTGAAGGAACTAGGTCTTACGCGTTTTGGCTATGCCTTACTCATAGACCCTAGTCCTTCACTCACATATAAACGTATTTATAGGCTGTAATCTCAAATCCTCCTCCCCCCACACAGTGCAAAATAATCCACCCACTTAAAGAGACATATATACAATGTAAATACTTAGCAATCTATCAGTTCTATACAAGGAACAGATTAGAGTATCACATCATGGCATACAAAATATAAGAAATGAATAGTTAAACAATACAAATATGGTAATAATTATGTCAGTTAATTTAAAGGGGCATCCTCATATATAGTTAGGTATGGTATAACCCTCATTTTATAAAGAAGTAAATGAAAAACAATGTCCAAATCCTACTTGGTCAGGTTTAATGATCAGAGGTAGGAACTTATAGATGCGGTTTGCTAGAATTTTTGAATACATTTTGATATCAACGTTAATTAGAGATATGGGTCTGTAATTGGAGTAAAGGGAGGGGTCTTTATCAGGTTTGGGTATGGTTATAATAGTAGGCTCCAGAAATTCCTTTTTGAAGGAGGGATATTTCCCATGTAAAGGTTTTATAGAAGATGTCCATATAGCCATCTGGGCCTGAGACCTTAAGTGACTTTATCTTAGTAATAACCTGTTTTATTTCAGCGAGTGTGAAGGGTTTAGCTAGTTTGGCTCCTTGCTCTGTGGTGAGAGTCAGGAGATTTAGCTTGCGGAAGTAATAGTGCATTTGTCGTTGGGGGGCTGGGAGGGAAGTTTGGGAATACTGGATACTGTACAGGAACATGTAGTATTCTGAGAATCTATTACCTATCTGCGAAGGGAGCCTTATAGTTTGACCCGCGTGTGAGAGGTGGTGGATTCTTGTGGCTGCTGTGTGGTATCATAATCTGTTTGCCAGTAAAGTGTCGGCTTTATTACATTTGTAGTAAAAGAGCTTTCGAGTTTTAGCATTTGGGATTGGGCTCTCCGCAGTTCAATTGAACATATATTATGTTTTATCTCATGAATTTGGGAGGTTAGTTGCAGGGTTGGGTTGGAGCATTTTAACTGTTCCAGTAATCTAAGTTTGCAGTGACACAAACTACCACCAAATGATACAGCGCAATACTATCCCAGCAAAAATAAAAAAAAATTAGTTAAAAAATATATATGCAGAATTGAATGAGTATTCTATTCCAAGATAAATAGTTTCATACCTAAAAATTTTTTTTTTAAATATATATATAAAAATATGTATATTAATTGAGAATTAAAAAAGAATAATACTGAAATAAAGTCTTATAAATAGGAACCAATGAGTTTTGTATAAATCCAAATGTGGACACAGTCTTACTGTTGATTGTAGTTGTTCCAAAGATATTCCTTTCAGACCCAGCTGCAGCTATTTCAAACACACTGCTTGTCTTGCAGTTTGATCACCAAACACTTCTCTCCCAGAAAAACAGCGCAGTTCGTCAATCCTTGGTATCCAGGTCACACTCGATAGCCGCTGATCTCCTGCTCGATGGGGTAGATAGGCACTTCTGAGCTCCAAGCCGCTGCACACTATTCTGTCAGCGTCTCACGCTGAAATTAGCTCTGCCCGCTCTCCACTTCCAAAATAGCAGAAATGTATTGAAACACCAAGGTGCACAAGATAACACAGATTCAGATCTCAGTCCTTAAGCATGTCATTTCTGCTATTTTGGAAGTGGAGAGCGGGCAGAGCTAATATCAGCGTGAGACGCTGACAGAATAGTGTGCAGCGGCTTGGAGCTCAGAAGTGCCTATGTACCCCATCGAGCAGGAGATCAGCGGCTATCGAGTGTGACCTGGATACCAAGGATTGACGAACTGCGCTGTTTTTCTGGGAGAGAAAAATAAGTTTGCAGTGAGCTTGAGAGATAGGGAAACCAGCTGCTTTTTTAACTGGGCCTGTCTTTCAATGATGTAGCCTTTGAATAGTGGCCTTAACTGCCCCCCAGAGGGTATCATCTCGGACCTGCTGGTTATCATTAGACTGAATGAGAGGGATAATATCCTTTCTTAGGTCCTCTCGGAACAGAATATCAGAGAGGGCTGAGGCAGGCAGTTTACAGTTCAATTTAGAGTCACAAACATCGGGGGAAGATAGGGCAGCTGTAACTTGGTCATGGTCCGACCAGGGGCATAAAGATATATCTGTAGCTTTAACTAGATCTAAGGTGGGGGTATGGGCAAAAATGTAATCAAGTCTTGAGTATAAGTTATGAGGATGGGAGAAGTGAATGTAGTCTCTGTCACAGGTGTGGAAGGATCTCCAGATGTAATAGTATCCAAATTATGACATACTGGTTTTGAATTTAGAAGCTAAGTATGTAGAGTAAGTACCTGTCTTAGAGGGTCCAGTAAATTTACGGTTGAGGTTACAGTCCCAAGTCATATTGAAGTCGCCAGCTATTAGAACCTTTCCTTGTTTAAGGTTTTCTACAGTTTTTAAGATTTTTTTTAGGTATTTTGGTTGGTGGATATTGGGTAAGTACACAGATACCAAAGTGTAAAAGGTGTGATTCAGTTTGCAAATGAGTATTGTATATCTAGCTTGGGGTTCCCTGTAAAAGTGGATCAGTTCGTATGTGAGGCGTTTGTGCATAAGTATGGCTGTACCTATAGCTTTTTTAGTAAACAGGGCAAATTCAACTACCGGGAAGTTTTTTAAGGCAAGCCAATTTGGATCATTGAGTTTCCAGTGGGTTTCCTGGAGGAAGACCACATCAGGGTTGTGGAAGGTTAGCGGCCTTGAAAGGAGACTTCTTTTGTGTGGAGAATTCAAACCCCTGACATTATCTGTCAACAATGTAATTGTGGCCATGCTTGTCATGAGTTAGCGTGTAAGTGTGGGTCATTCAAGAAGACTTTAAAGGAGCGGGAGAGGAGGGGAGGTGGGGGAGAAAAAGGGTAGTATATGAGTAGGAGCAAAGAGAAGAGAAAGAGAAGATGCCAACAGCAAGGCGGTGGAAGTAGTCCACCATGTTGGAACCCTAGTGTGGAACTCATAGGGGGAGCTATTAACAGTGATAGGGCTAGCGTGGCCGGCCCCGCTCTGGTGTAAATATTAAACATAGGAAAAACATAACTGAGTTGCTATAACTTATGAAGTAACATTTAACCAAAACTAAACATCAAGAAAGTGAGGCATAGTTACCAAAAGTGGAAAATTTTATGTTCGCGACATCACTAATGGCGTGTAATTTTAAACAATTTTCCAATTTACTTCTATCACCAATTTTGCTTTGTTCTTAGTTGAAAGCTAAATCTAGGAGGTTCATATGCTAATTTCTAAGCCATTGAAGGCAGCCTCTTAGTTTAGGGCATTTTGACAGTTTTCACCACTAGAGGGCGTTAGTTCATGTGTTTCATATAGATAACACTGTGCTCACGCACGTGGAGTTCCTAGGAGCCCGCACTGATTGGCTAAAATGCAAGTCTGTCAAAAGAACTGAAATAAGGGTCAGTTTGCAGAGTCTTAGATACAAGATAATAAAAGAGGTTAAAAGTATATTAATATATTTGTGTGGGTTATGCAAAACTAGGGAATGGTTAATAAAGGGTTTATCTATCTTTTAAAACAATAAATATTCTGGTGTAGACTGTCCCTTTAAATTGGGGCATATAAGTCTCTTGGAC
This sequence comes from Bombina bombina, assembly GCF_027579735.1. Lineage (NCBI taxonomy): Eukaryota > Metazoa > Chordata > Amphibia > Anura > Bombinatoridae > Bombina > Bombina bombina. The sequence goes on from NC_069505.1 coordinate 506,826,507, forward strand.
AATGCAACTGACAAATAGTGTCCACAGATATGGTTATGCTGAGTTAGATTTGTCTCTAAGTCCTTGGAGCTGTATGAGAGGTTTTACATGACTAGGTATTGTTTCCAAGAAAAAAGGGCAGGTAATACTGCTATGAGATAAGCAGCATGTACCAGGTAATAACAGTGGTAAGGTAGGAAAGGTCTCACCAAATGCGACTGTGATGATTTGTCCTGTAGTTCTTAATAGGGGTAAGCTTGCCGGCCTCTAGTCCCCCAGAGTCACTGGATGGTGGTTGAGGAAGTTTCTCAGATCAGACTTTGTAGGCTAACTTAGAAAGAAAAAGGCCAGTGTGAGGTTTGGATACTGTATGCTTTGAGGTAACATGGGTCCACTCTAACCTTGGCGCTCTGTTATGCTCAAGCGCCTTGTGTGTCACCGTCACAGATATAGGGCCTCCAGATTGCACGGAAGACTGTAGGAGCTACTACTGTCCACATTGGCTAGTCACTTTCTGCGTGGAGACACTTGGGGGAATTGTGAGCTGCCTAGTAGCACTATACTGCTGGTATGTAAGGGTAGGTTCCCTTCGTCCGATGATGGGTCTCGGTATATAGGACCTCACAAGCTTGGTGTCACCCTTGAGGTTCACTCGATCCTGGCTGTGACAACATGAAGGTCCTCCTATAGCCGGTAAGCTCTCACTAGCAAGATTCAAAGACGACTGTTCTGGTGTCACCCAGGGGTAAGCCAACAACCAGAGTGAGGTCTTGCGACTAGGAAGGGTGTTTTTTTGTGAGTTCTGTGGTTTTTATGGGATTTTTAGCCTGGTTAAATAGCTATAGATAGCGCCCCCCAAAATAACCATGTTTACTAATTAGCTGATTATTTCACCTGTGCTCTAGTTCAGAAATCCTCAAAATCTGGCCCGTTAGGAAGGCCCGAGGACAGGTTATAAAATCAGTGACCTAAGGTGATAAACAGTCACTGCTCTCAATGGGGCCTATCTATCAAGCTCCGGATAGAGCTTGAGGCCCCGTGTTTTTGGCGAGCCTGCAGGCTCGCCAGAAACACCAGTTATGAAGCAGCGGTCTAAAGACCGCTGCTCCATAACCTGTCTGCCTGCTCTGAGCAGGCGGACAGACATCACTGCAATTCAACCCAATCGAGTATGATCGGGTTGATTGACACCTCCCTGCTGACGGCCGATTGGCTGCGATTCTGCAGGGGGGGGGGGGCGTTGCACCAGCAGCTCTTGTGAGCTGCTGGTGCAATGCTGAATACGGAGAGCGTATTGCTCTCCGTATTCAGCAAGGTCTGGTGGACCTGATCCGCACTGTCGGATCAGGTCCGCCAGACTTTGATAAATAGAGGCCTATGTGTCATTAGCATCTAAAGAGTTAAACATTCAATGCCCTGTTTCTATCACTGTCATCTTAGCGGTTAAATAGTTACTGTCCTCTTTGTAAGTGTTTCTCAATTCCAGTCTTCAGGGAACACCAGCATGTCAGATTTTCAGGATATCTGAACTAGAGGAGAAGTAAAATATTCAGCTGATAAATAAACATGGTTATTAACCTGTTCTCACCCATGGTAATTCTAAACACCTGGCCTGCTAGTGTGCCCTAAGAACTGGAACCAAGAAACATTGTTCTATGTTACTGACATTTAAAGGGACAGTCTAGTCAAAATTAATTTTTCATGATTTAGATAGGGCATGCAGTTTTAAACAACTTTCCAATTTACTTGTATCATCAAATTTGTAACATAACCTCCTCAGCTTGCAGGCTTCACAAACCTTCTCTTATCTCCAGGTATAAAATATGAAAAAAGAAAAAGCATCCATCATGTCATGTAATAAAAACACTTGATCACTGCTGGAGTTTTGCCGCCTCTGGGACCTCTATTTAAAGGAACAACACTTAAAATAAACAATTAACCCCTTCATGTCCTGTTTCAGCGTACGGTAGAGCACAAACTAAAGGAACAACACTTAAAATAAACAATTAACCCCTTCGTGTCCTGTTTCAGCGTACAGTAGAGCACAAACTAAAGGAACAACACTTAAAATAAACAATTAACCCCTTCGTGTCCTGTTTCAGCGTACAGTAGAGCACAAACTAAAGGAACAACACTTAAAATAAACAATTAACCCCTTCATGTCCTGTTTCAGCGTACAGTAGAGCACAAACTAAAGGAACAACACGTCCATCCCACACCACCAGGGGGTTGAAGCTTTGACATTTTTTCTTAGAAATTTTTCAAATTATACGGAGGATATCACAAATTTTCTATTAACAGCAGTAGAATTCCTTTTAACTCACAATTATTTTTTGTTTGAGGGGGGTTGCTATCTTCAGAGACGTGGGACGGCTATGGGGGCCAAGTTTTCCCCCTCTTACGCCAACCTTTTTATGGGTTGGTGGGAAGCCGCCCACGTCTATGGAGATGGCAATCCCTTTAAGGAACATATTATTTATTATGGAAGATATATTAATGACCTGCTAGTGGTGTGGGAAGGGGACATGGTGTCAGCTGAGAATTTTATAAAATACATCAATGCAAACAATATGAACTTAAAATTTACATCAGAGTTTAATACAAATAAAATATTGTTCCTAGATTTGGAACTAACAGCAGGCACATCACTACATCATGTGAATACATCACTGTATAGAAAGCCCACAGATGGCAACACTATTCTAAATTATAGATCAAGCCATCCAGGACATGTTAAAAAGGCTATCCCTAAAGGACAATATATAAGAACAAAGAGAGTGTGTTCAGACAGCCAAACATATGAGGAACAATGTAAAATACTGGAAGAAAGGTTATTAACAAGGGGTTACCCCAAATGTTTGCTAGAGAAAACTAAAAAAGAAGTAGATACAATTCCATGTGATAATCTACTAAAATATAAAAAAACAAGTAGCAAACAAGATTCAAAGATTGAGGGTAAATTAGTTTTCAGTACCCCCTATAGTCTTGAATACCGAAAAATCGGTGACATTGTAAAACAATGCCTTCCAATTTTAGCCACTGATACTAGTCTGGAAAAAGTAGCAACCGATGGTTGCAGATTTGTAGCTAGAAAAAGCAGAACTATAGGCAACATGGTAGCGCCCTCTGATCTATCAAAGGCTAATCCACGTACTTGGTTACCCAATAGATTTGGCTTCTTCAAGTGTAGAGCTCAAAGATGCAAAACATGCAGTCATGTAGTAGAGGGCAGACATTTTACTTCCACTGTAACAAAACAAGTATATGAAATTAGACACAATTTGAGTTGTAAATCCAATCATGTCATATACTTACTTACCTGTAGGGGGTGCCAAATCCAATATGTAGGCAAAACTAAACGCCTTCTTAGGGATAGAGCTCTAGAACATGTTAGAGACATTGAAGACCCCGATTATCTGTACACCTGTATCTAGACATTTTAAGTCTATGCACTTGGGAGATGCATCCCTTATGTCCATTCAGGCTATTGATCATGTCCCTCCACACAAAAGAGGTGGGGATAGGATACAGAAATTAGATTATAAGGAGGCCCAATGGATCTTTCTGCTAAACACCAGAGTCCCCCTAGAAATTAAAAGGGAAAGCGATGTAAACTTGTTCATTTGATGGATAGCTTAAGGAATAGGATAAAAAGTTTAATCAGCTTAAAATTCATATCATAAATTGATCTGATATATAACCAATAAAGTTAAGTAAAATGTATATGTAAAAAAGGAAATTTATGCTTACCTGATAAATTGATTTCTTTTACTATATACCGAGTCCACGGTTTCATCCTTTACTTGTGGGATATATTCCTCCTGCTAACAGGAAGTGGCAAAGAGTACCACAGCAGAGCTGCTATATAGCTCCTCCCCTAACTCCTCCCCCCAGTCATTCGACCGAAGGTATAGGAAGAGAAAGGGAAAGAACCATTAAGGTGCAGAGGTGACTGAAGTTTATATAAAAATATGTCCTGTCTCAAAATGACAGGGTGGGCCGTGGACTCTGTATATCGTAAAAGAAATCAATTTATCAGGTAAGCATAAATTTCCTTTTCTTTTACAAGCTATACTGAGTCCACGGTTTCATCCTTTACTTGTGGGATACCAATACCAAAGCTTTAGGACACGGATGAAAGGGAGGGACAAGACAGGAACCTAAACAGAAGGCACCACTGCTTGAAGCACCTTTCTCCCAAAAATAGCCTCAGAAGAAGCAAAAGTATCAAATTTGTAAAATTTGGAAAAAGTATGAAGGAAGGACCAAGTCGCAGCCTTACAAATCTGTTCAACAGAAGCATCGTTTTTAAAAGTCCATGTGGAAGCCACAGCTCTGGTGGAATGAGCCGTAATCTTTTCAGGAGGCTGCTGTCCAGCAGTCTCATATGCCAAATGTATGATGCTTTTCAGCCAAAAAGAAAGAGAGGTAGCTGTAGCTTTTTGACCTCTACGCTTTCCAGAATAAACCACAAACAGAGAGGATGTTTGACGGAAATCCTTGGTTGCTTGCAAGTAAAACTGCAAAGCACGAACCACGTCTAAGTTATGTAACAGACGCTCCTTCTTAGAAGAAGGATTAGGACACAGAGAAGGAACAACAATTTCCTGATTAATATTCTTATTTGAAACAACCTTAGGAAGGAATCCAGGTTTAGTCCGCAAAACTACCTTATCAGAATGGAATATAAGATAAGGGGAATCACATTGCAATGCAGAAAGCTCAGAAACTCTTCGAGCAGAAGAGATAGCAACTAAAAACGTAACTTTCCAAGATAACAGCTTAATATCTATGGAATGCATGGGTTCAAACGGAACCCCTTAAAGAACATTAAGAACTAAATTCAAACTCCATGGTGGAGCAATTGGTTTAAACACAGGCTTGATTCTAATTAAAGCCTGGCAAAATGCCTGAACATCTGGTACATCTGCCAGACGCTTGTGAAACAAAATTGACAAAACAGAGATTTGTCCCTTTAATGAACTAGCATATAAACCCTTCTCCAAACCTTCTTGGAGAAAGGACAAAATCCTAAGAATCCTAACCTTACTCCATGAGTAATCCTTGGATTCACACCAATAAAGATATTTACGCCATATCTTACGGTAAAATTTTCTAGTGACCGGCTTGCGAGCCTGAATCAGGGTATCAATGACCGGCTCAGAGAAACCCCGCTTAGATAAAATCAAGCGTTCAATCTCCAAGCAGTCAGTTGCAGAGAAGTGAGATTGGATGTTGGAAAGGACCTTGAATGAGAAGGTCCCATCTCAATGGAAGTCTCCACGGTGGCAGAGACGACATATCCACTAGATCTGCATACCATGTACTGCTTGGCCACACAGGTGCTATCAGAATTAACGAAGCCCTCTCCTGTTTGATTCTGGCAATCACACGAGGAAGGAGAGGAAATGGTGGAAACACATAAGCCAGGTTGAACGACCAAGGTACTGCTAGGGCATCTATCAGCACCGCCTGAGGGTCCCTTGACCTGGACCCGTAACGTGGAAGTTTGGCATTCTGTTGAGATGCCATCAGATCCAATTCCAGTGTGCCCCACTGATGAATCAAGGTTGCAAACACCTCCGGGAGAAGTTACCATTCCCCCGGATGAAAAGTCTGACGACTTAGAAAATCTGCTTCCCAGTTCTCTACTCCTGGGATATAGATCACAGACAGATGGCAAGAGTGAGCCTCCGCCCATCGAATTATCTTTGAAACTTCTATCATCGCTAGAGAACTCCTTGTTCCTCCCACGCCACAGTTGTGATGTTGTCCGACTGGAATCTTATGAATTTGGCCGAAGCCAACTGAGGCCACGCTAGCAGCGCATTGAAAATCACTCTCAGTTCCAGAATATTGATTGGTAATTGAGACTCCGCCTGAGTCCACATACCCTGAGCCTTCAGGGAATTCCAGACCGCACCCCAGCCCAGAAGACTGGCGTCCGTCATTACTATCACCCAAGATGGCCTGTGGAAGCACATCCCTTGGGACAGATTGCCCTGCGACAACCACCACCGAAGAGAGTCTCTGGTCTCTTGGTCCAGATTTATCTGAGGAGATAAGTTTGCATAATCCCCATTCCACTGACTGAGCATGCACAGTCGTAGTGGTCTGAAATGAAAGCTAGCAAACGGAATGATATTCATTGCCGCTACCATTAGTCCGATGACTTCCATACACTAAGCCACTGATGGCCGATGAATGGACAGCAGAACCCTGCAAGTATTTAGAATCTTTGATTTTCTGACTTCTGTCAGAAATATTTTCATGCTTGCTGAGTCTATCAGAGTTCCCAGGAATGGAACCCTTGTCTGTGGAACTATTGAACTCTTTTCTACATTCACTTTCCAACCGTGAGTTCTCAGAAATGATAACACGATTTCCGTGTGTGATCTTGATAGATGAAATGTTGATGCCTGGATCAAGATATCGTCCAGATATGGTGCCACCACTATTCCTCGCGGCCTGAGCACCACTAGAAGAGCCCCTAGAACCTTTGTGAAGATCCTTGGAGCCGTGGCCAACCCGAAGGGAAGGGCCACAAACTGATAATGTTTGTCCTGAAATACAAATCGTAGGAACTGATGATGATCCTTGTGGATAGGGACGTGAAGCTACGCATCCTTCAGGTCCACCGTGGTCATGAACTGACCCTCCTGGATCATAGGCAGAATTGTACGAATGGTCTCCATCTTGAACGATGGGACCCTAAGAAACTTGTTTAGACCTTTGAGATCTAAAATTTGTCTAAAGGTTCCCTCTTTTTTGGGAACCACAAAAAGGTTTGAATAGAACCCCTGCCCCTGTTCTCGAGCTGGAACTGGGCAAATTACACCCATGGTGTAGAGGTCTTTTACACAGCGCAAGAACGCCTCTCTTTTTGTCTGGTCTACAGACAAACAAAAAAAGACAAAATCTTCCCCTTGGGGGAAAATCCTTGAATTGCAACTGATACCCCTGGGTCACAATTTCCAATGCCCAGGGATCCTGTACATCCCTTGCCCAAGCCTGAGCAAAGAAAGAGAGTCTGCCCCCTACTAGATCCGGTCCCAGATCGGGGGATGCCCCTTTATGCTGTCTTGGTAGCAGCAGCGGCCTTTTTGACTTGTTTACCTTTATTCCAGGCCTGGTTAGTTCTCCAGACCGCCTTGGATTGTGCAAGGTTACCTTCCTGCTTAGCAGAGGAAGGGGAAGCAGACGATGTTTCTTTAAAATTCCGAAAGGAACGAAAATTATTTTGTTTAGTCCTCATCTTGAGGGGCTTGTCCTGAGGTAGGGTGTGACCCTTACCTCCAGTAATGTCAGAAATTATTTCCTTCAGTTCAGGCCCAAGTAGGGTCTTACCCATGAAGGGAATAGACAAAAGCTTAGACTTAGACGACACGTCCGCCGACCAAGATTTTAGCCATAATGCTCTACGCGCCATGATGGCAAAGCCTGCATTTTTCGCTGCTAATTTCGCAAGCTGAAAAGCAGCATCCGTCATGAAAGAATTTGCAAGCTTTAGAGCCTTAATTTTGTCTAAAATGTCCTCTAAAGGTGTCTCAACCTTCAAGGACTCTTCCAGGGCGTCAAACCAAAAGGCAGCCGCAGTAGTTACTGGAACCATGCACGCTATAGGCTGCAAAAGAAAACCCTGGTGAACAAAAATTTTCTTTAGAAGACCCTCCAGTTTTTTATCTATATGGTCTTTAAACGCACAACTGTCCTCAATGGGGAAAGTTGTACCTTTAGCTAAAGTAGAAACAGCTCCCCCCACCTTGGGAATCAATTGCCAGAAATCCCGCATGGTGTCAGATATGGGAAACATTTTCTTAAAATTAGGAGGGGGAGAAAACGGTATACCTGGTCTATCCCATTCCTTCTTAACAATTTCCGAAATTCTCTTAGGAACCGGAAAAACATCCGTGTAAGTAGGTTCTTCTAAATATTTGTCCATTTTACACAATTTTTCTGGAGGAACCGTGATCGGGTCACAATCATCCAGAGTCGCCAGAACCTCCCTGAGCAATAAGCGGAGGTGTTCTAATTTGAATTTAAAGGACATGAAGTCCGAATCTGTCTGAGGTATTACATTTCCTGACTCTGAAAGTTCTCCCTCAGACATAAAATCCCTAACCCCCAAATCAGAGCATTGGGAGTTTACATCGGAAATAGCCAATAAGGCGACAGAAGGTTCAGTATTTGTATTAATATCTGACCTATGGCGTTTACCCTGCAAGGCTGGCAGCTTAGACAATACCTCTGTAAGGGAAGTAGACATGACTGACGCCATATCTTGCAAAGTAAAAGAAGTAGACGTACTAGAATTACTTGGCGTCACTTGTGTGGGCGTTAAAGGTTGTGACACTTGGGAAGAAATAGATGGCATACCTTGATTCTCTGCAGACTGAGAATCCTCCTGAGGCCCACTTTCTATATTTAAAATGTGATCCTTACAGTGTAAGGCCCTTTCAGTACAATAAGGGCACAATGTAAGAGGGGGTTCCACCATGGCTTCTAAACACATAGAACACTGACTTCCCATGTCAGACATGTTGTACAGACTAGTAATAACAGCACAAGTCTTTCCCAACTTTATTATGTGTAAAAATAATACAGTAAAAAAAAAAACGGTTACTGCGCCTTTAAGAAGAAAAAGTGAACACTGTTTTGCAAAATCGATAAAACGATAATTAAAATGCAATATTTTGTTGTTTTGAGAGCCTAAAGTGCCTTTGGATGTTGCACCACCAGTAAAAGGAAAGTTAATTTTTTAATTTCAGCAAGTTAAGCAGGATTAAAACGATCTGCAGACAATAAACAGTTAAAGTCTTCTGCACCTCGCCACAGCTCTGCTGTGGCACCTACCTGCCCCAAGACCTGTCCAAATGATCCGGTCCCACTTCAAAGCACAGCCACACAGCCTGGTTCAAACCAGAGCTAATGGCTGCCACCTCTCCAGAGATCTAACTGCGCACTGAAGCGCGAAAATAGGCCCCACCCATCATATCTGACGAGCCAAAAATACAGAAAACCGCATAGGAAGCGTTTTCAAGTAATAAACGTACACACTGCTTCTATTAAAAAATATGCCATGTGAACCCCACAAACAAAATTCAGCCTCAATAACCCCATAATCGTTCTTCATTAGGTTTCCTAGGCTGCCCCAGTGTCTAACCACAAAGCCCTTAAGTGTCCCATGTTATTTATAATGGGATAATAATACAGGTCAGCACAGTACCACCCTAAAACAAGGACTACTGCTTACCCCTGCCCCGCATGGGGAATATGTCAGCCAAATTCTGATATATCATGTCTCCTCAGAATGCAAATGACTGCACATACCTTGAAATTGCTTGTAGCAAGAACTCGTTCCCCTCTACTGAAGACTTCTCATGTACTTCCTCAGCAACGCTTGTAGGAACGAAAATGGATCTTAGTTACTACTGCTAAGATCATCAGACTCAAGGCATGATTCTTCTTCCATATCATGCCAGAGTAAAAACAGTACACACCGGTACCATTTAAAATAAAAAAAACTCTTGATTGAAGAAAAATAAACTATCGTTTTATCACCACATAAACTTTACCCTTCCTAATGCTATGCATAGGCAAAGAGAATGTCTGGGGGGAGGAGTTAGGGGAGGAGCTATATAGCAGCTCTACTGTGGTGCTCTTTGCCACTTCCTGTTAGCAGGAGGAATATATCCCACAAGTAAAGGATGAAACCGTGGACTCTGTATATCTTGTAAAAGAAAATACATTATAGTGATCTAGCTAAGCCTTAAAGGGACATTAAACACTAAATGCATGCTAGATAGAATGATGCATTCAAAGAAAAGATTAGTCCATGACTAACATGTAGATATATTTTTTAAAGTTTCATTAGTTGTTTAAAAAGTGACAAAATAAGAGTAACGTTTTAGTGTCTATAAAACACTGGGAGCTGCCATGTTGTAACTTGTGTTACCTTCTCTGCTGTGGCCAATTAGGGACAGTTATACATAGGTCATTAGAGTGTGCAGCCAATGGTTGTGCTGGATTTAACAGTGTTCTGCACTTCCATTTCTAACAGGAACTGAAAAGATCACAGGCAAAGAGGACAAAATAAATAATAAAAGTATATTGCAGAGTTGTTTTATTATATACAATTTATCGTTTTATATTACCATCTCAAAGTGTTTAATGTCCCTTTAAGATACACTCTATGTAAAATATGTATAAATATGTGTTCAATTGATTGTTTTCTACCAATGTAAAATTATGTAAAGTAAGAGGAAATTGAGATATTTCCAATTTTCAGACAGTCTGTGATAAATAGACAAAATGAATATAAAACGATTATTACAGTAGTTGACATCTTAACTGTTATAGTTTAGTTGCACAAGATAATTCAGGACATGAAGGGGTTAATTGTTTATTTTAAGTGTTGTTCCTTTAAATAGAGGACCCAGAGGCGGCAAAACTCCAGCAGTGATCAAGTGTGGTAGAGCCACACGAAACCTGTCTGCATCAGCCGTCCTGTGACCCTTTCATGTTGTATTTTTTGAGCTGAGGCTCAAACTTTTGTTTTTATAGTGTCTCAGACTTCAATAAATTTGTATTTTTTATTACATGACCCCCTTTGGATGCTTTTTATTTTTCATATTTTATACCTGGAGATAAGAGAAGGTTTGTGAAGCCTGCAAGCTGAGGAGGTTTTGTTACAGAGGATTTGCGCCCTGGATGGTGGCGCAACAGCTGGGCTCCCTTTTCACCGGAAGTAATACACAGCTGACTGAGCGCATACAGCGCACATCGGAGGCATGCTGAAGCGACGTAGCTAGACAAACACACAGGACCCCCAGGATAGGTAAGCGCCACTGTCGTCTTCTCTGTATTGTATCATCAAATTTGCTTTGTTCTCTTGCGGCTATATTACGAGTTTTTGTCGGTAAGGCTTGCGGTGCTAACAAGCCTTTTTTTCCCACCGCTTCCTTAAGACAACACTGGTATTACAGGTTTTTTAAACCTGGCGTTAGCCGCAAAAAGGTGAGCGTAGAGCAAAATTTAGCTCCACATCTCACCTCAATACCAGCGTTGCTTAAGTCAGCAGTGAGCTGGCTAAACGTGCTCGTGCACGATTTCCCCATAGGAAACAATGGAGCTGAGCTGGCTGAAAAAAAACCTAACACCTGCAAAAAAGCAGCGTTCAGCTCCTAACGCAGCCCTATTGTTTCCTATGGGGAAATAAACATTATGTCTACACCTAACACCCTAACATGAACCCCGAGTCTAAACACCCCTAATATTACACTTATTAACCCTTAATCTGCCGCTCCCGCTATCGCTGACACCTACATTATATTATTAACCCCAATCTGCCGCTTCGGACACCGCCGCCACCTACATTATCCCTATGAACCCCTAATCTGCTGCCCCCAACATCGCTGACACCTACATTATAGTTATTAACCCCTAATCTGGCCCCCCAACGTCGCCGCAACTATATTAAATTTATTAACCCCTAATCTGCCGCCGCCAACGTCACCGCCACTATTATAAATTTATTAACCCCTAAACCTAAGTCTAACCCTAACCCTAACACCCCTCTAACTTAAATATAATTTAAATTAAACGAAATAAATTTACCATCATTAAATAAATTATTCCTATTTAAAACTAAATACTAACCGATAGAATAAACCCTAAGCTAGCTACAATATAACTAATAGTTACATTGTATCTAGCTTAGGGTTTATATTTATTTTACAGGCAAATTTGTATTTATTTTAACTAGGTAGAATAGTTATTAAATAGTTATTAACTATTTAATAACTTCCTAGTTAAAATAGACAAATATACCTGTAAAATAAATCCTAACCTAAGTTACAATTACACCTAACACTACACTATAATTAAACTAATTACCTAAACTACCTACAATTAATTACAATTAAATTAAATAAAGTAAATTACAAAAAAAACCAACACTAAATTACAGAAAAAAAAAGAATTACAAGAATTTTAAACTAATTACACCTAATCTAATCCCCCTAATAAAATAATGAAGCCCCCAAAATAATAAAAATCCCTACCCTATACTAAATTACAAATAGCCCTTAAAAGGGCCTTTTGCGGGGCATTGCCCCAAAGTAATCAGCTCTTTCACCTGTAAAAAAAAATACAATACCCCCACAACATTAAAACCCACCACCCACACATCCAACCCTACTCTAAAACCCACCCAATCCCCCCTTAAAATAACCTAACACTACCCCCCTGAAGATCTCCCTACCTTGAGCCGTCTTCACCCAGCCGGGCACAAGTGGACCTCCAGAGGGGCAGAAGTCTTCATCCGATCCAGGCAGAAGAGGTCCTCCAAGCGGCAGAAGTCTTCATCCAGGCGGCATCTTCTATCTTCATCCATCCGGAGCGGAGCGGATCCATCTTCAATCCAGCCTACGCGGAGCCATCCTCTTCCATTGACGTCCTAACGAAGAATGAAGGTTCCTTTAAATGACGTCATCCAAGATGTCGTCCCTTGAATTCCGATTGGCTGATAGGATTCTATCAGCCAATCGGAATTAAGGTAGGAAAAATCCTATTGGCTCATCCAATCAGCCACTGATTGGATCAGCCAATAGGATTGAGCTCGCATTCTATTGGCTGTTCCAATCAGCCAATAGAATGCAAGCTCAATCCTATTGGCTGATTGGATCAGCCAATAGGATTTTTCCTACCTTAATTCCGATTGGCTGAATTTGATTTAGATTATTATAAATTATATTTAAGTTAGGGGGGATTAGTGTTAGGTTTAGGGGTTAATACCTTTAATATAGTAGCGGCGACGTTGGGGGTGGCAGATTAGGGGTTAATAAATGTAAGTAGGTGTCGGCGATGTTAGGGACGGCAGATTAGGGGTTAATAAAATTTAATTAGTGTTTGCGAGGCGGGAGTGCAGCGGTTTAGGGGTTAATATATATATTAAAGTGGCGGCGATGTCCGATCCGCAGATTAGGGGTTAATATATTTATTAAAGTGTTTCCGATGTGGGGGGGGGGCTCGGTTTAGGGGTTAATAGGTAGTTTATGGGTGTTAGTGTACTTTTTAGCACTTTAGTTAAGAGTTTTATGTTCCGGCGTTAGCCCATAAAACTCTTAACTACTGACTTTTAAATGCGGCAGAAGTCTTCACAGGAGAGGGTCTACCGCTCACTTCTTCCAAGACTCGTAATACCAGCGTTAGGCAAATCCCATTAAAAAGATAGGATATGCAATTGACGTAAGGGGATTTGCGGTAAGCTCGAGTCTCGGAAGAAAAGTGAGCGGTACACCTGTACTTGCCAGACTCGTAATACCAGCGGGCATTAAAAAGCAGCGTTGGGACCTCTCAACGCTGCTTTTTTAAGGCTAACGCAAGACTCGTAATATAGGCGTTGGTATTTTTTGTTATAAGCTAAACCTGGGTAGGCTAAAATGCTAATTTCTAAGCCCTTGAAGACCGCCTCTTATTTTAACTATCTTGTACAGCTAGAGAGTGTTAGTTCATGTTTGCCATATAGATAATACTGTGCTCACTCCCATGTAGTTATTTATAAGTCAGCACTGACTGTCTAAAATGCAAGTCTGTCAAAAGAACTGAAATAAGGGGGCAGTCTGCAGAGGCTTAGATACAAGGTAATTACAAAGGTAAAAAGTACATTAATATAACCGTGTTGGTTATGCAAAACTGGGGAATCTGTATTTTTAAACAATAACAATTCTGGAGTAGACTTTCCTTTTAAAGGGACAGTACACTGTAAAATAGTTTTCCTAGTAATGTATTTTCAATGACTTGTTATACCAGCTGCAGAGTATAGAATGTATAATAAATTGCATTTTCAGGTTTATTTGTGTATATGAATTAGCTGGTTTTGTACTTTTAAACCACAGCCTATTACAATGGGTTGAGCCTCCAGCTAATATCAGATCTCATCATGTTAACACTTCCTGTATACACACTTGCTTCCTTATCTTATATTTTCCTGTAAATCAAAGCCCAATACTTAGAAAGAACATTGGAAAATTAACATTTTATTACTTAAACTATCCTGCACCCCACTGAAAATGTAATTTCTTCTGATGACTGTGTTTACTTAGGCTTATCAATAGCCTAGACTCCAGTATACAGGGAGTGCAGAATTATTAGGCAAGTTATATTTTTGAGGATCAATTTTATTATTGAGCAACAACCATGTTCTCATTGAAAACGAAAACAGTTAGGAGCACCAAAAAGCGAGTGAAAAAACAAAATTTATTTACAGTTATTTAAACAAGAGGGTTAATTAACCCCAGGGTAAGAGTGTGATAACAAAAAACAATATACAGAGAACAAAAACGGCTGACCGGTTTCGGCGTCTGCCTTAATCCTAGCCTGCTTAAAAAGTGGTTGTAAATTCAATTTGAACCCAAAAAACTCATTAATATCAAAGCTGAATAGTTTTGGAAGTAGTTTTTAGTTTGTTTTTAGTTATAGCTATTTTAGGGGGATATATGTGTGTGCAGGTGACTATTACTGTGCATAATTATTAGGCAACTTAACAAAAAAACAAATATATACCCATTTCAATTATTTATTTTTACCAGTGAAACCAATATAACATCTCAACATTCACAAATATACATTTCTGACATTCAAAAACAAAACAAAAACAAATCAGTGACCAATATAGCCACCTTTCTTTGCAAGGACACTCAAAAGCCTGCCATCCATGGATTCTGTCAGTGTTTTGATCTGTTCACCATCAACATTGCGTGCAGCAGCAACCACAGCCTCCCAGACACTGTTCAGAGAGGTGTACTGTTTTCCCTCCTTGTAAATCTCACATTTGATGATGGACCACAGGTTCTCAATGGGGTTCAGATCAGGTGAACAAGGAGGCCATGTCATTAGATTTTCTTCTTTTATACCCTTTCTTGCCAGCCACGCTGTGGAGTACTTGGACGCGTGTGATGGAGCATTGTCCTGCATGAAAATCATGTTTTTCTTGAAGGATGCAGACTTCTTCCTGTACCACTGCTTGAAGAAGGAGTCTTCCAGAAACTGGCAGTAGGACTGGGAGTTGAGCTTGACTCCATCCTCAACCCGAAAAGGCCCCACAAGCTCATCTTTGATGATACCAGCCCAAACCAGTACTCCACCTCCACCTTGCTGGCGTCTGAGTCGGACTGGAGCTCTCTGCCCTTTACCAATCCAGCCACGGGCCCATCCATCTGGCCCATCAAGACTCACTCTCATTTCATCAGTCCATAAAACCTTAGAAAAATCAGTCTTGAGATATTTCTTGGCCCAGTCTTGACGTTTTAGCTTGTGTGTCTTGTTCAGTGGTGGTCGTCTTTCAGCCTTTCTTACCTTGGCCATGTCTCTGAGTATTGCACACCTTGTGCTTTTGGGCACTCCAGTGATGTTGCAGCTCTGAAATATGGCCAAACTGGTGGTAAGTGGCATCTTGGCAGCTGCACGCTTGACTTTTCTCAGTTCATGGGCAGTTATTTTGCGCCTTGGTTTTTCCACACGCTTCTTGCGACCCTGTTGACTATTTTCAATGAAACGCTTGATTGATCGATGATAACGCTTCAGAAGCTTTGCAATTTTAAGAGTGCTGCATCCCTCTGCAAGATATCTCACTATTTTTGACTTTTCTGAGCCTGTCAAGTCCTTCTTTTGACCCATTTTGCCAAAGGAAAGGAAGTTGCCTAATAATTATGCACACCTGATATAGGGTGTTGATGTCATTAGACCACACCCCTTCTCATTACAGAGATGCACATCACCTAATATGCTTAATTGGTAGTAGGCTTTCGAGCCGATACAGCTTGGAGTAAGACAACATGCATAAAGAGGATGATGTGGTCAAAATACTCATTTGCCTAATAATTCTGCACTCCCTGTAGAAACTTTCAGTATAGGTGGGGAAACCACAGACTAAATCAGCTATTTCAAATGCTGATATAAGGGTAAAGGAGATATGTGTAAACAATTTAATACATTCCAGCAGATAAAATAGATCATTGGGAACAATTTAAAAGGGAGGAAATGTTGGGTGAACTGTCCCTTTAAGAAGGCTAAACAGTTACTAATTACTATCCTCTTTTTGTCTCTAGTATCTTAGATAGGAGGGTTGAATAGTTACTTGCTGACCCCTGGCCTAGGCACATATGTACGCCAAAAAATAATTACATTAGATCACTGTGGTTGTATTTTCTTTTGTGCGCCTCGTTAAATGGACTAGTTACTCATTTATCATTTTTTACGCCTACAGCATATTTAATTTTCTCCTTCAAATGCATGCATCCAAGTTCTCCATAAATACTGTGGAGAACAGAAGTGTAAGTCATTTGCCTTTGAGCTTGTGTTGTGTCATCATGGAGTTCTTCCTGATGTTAGCTGGTATATCTATTACAAGGCGACTGGAAAGGCAAGAGGAGGAGAAAGATTTGCCTTTGGAATGGCACCAACCAACCATTCCTACCCCTTTGTGGACTTGAAGCATTGGCTGATCACAAAGTCAGACAAAGATTCAGGATCAACAAGGAGACCATCCTGAATCTCTATAGCTAATGATCTAGAGCCACGTATTAAAAGGACAAGGGCACTCCCTGGGATGCTCAAATTATTGGCCGTTCTTCATTTCCTTGGTACTTGCTCATTTTATGTTTGCTTATGTTATTGCAATCAGACCAACCTAATGCTGCTTATTTGGGTATTACTGCTCCTTCTGTTTGCTCATTACAGGAGAATGCTGCTAATGTTTCACCAAGTGTGAAAAACAAAATTTATGCTTACCTGATAAATGTATTTCTTCAAGATATAGTGAGTCCACGGGTTCATCTTAATTACTTTTGGGAATATCACTCCTCGCCAGCAGGAGGAGGCAAAGAGTACCACAGTAAAACTGTTAAGTATCACTTCCCTACCCATAAACCCCAGTCATTCGACCAAAAGTAAATGGAGAAAGGAAAGCAACACAAGGTGCGGAGGTGTCTGAGGTTTAGTCAAAAATGTTTTAAAATATAAAAAACAAAAGGGTGAGTCCGTGGACTCACCATATCTTAAAGAAATAAATTAATCAGGTAAGCATAAATTTTGTTTTCTTCTAAAGATATGGTGAGTCCACAGGTTCATCTTGATTACTGTTGAGAACCAATACCCAAGCTAGAGGACACAGATGAAAAGGGAGGGATAAGAACCAGCATGCCTAAACGGAAGGCACCACCGATTGATGAACCTTTCTCCCAAAAGCCGCCTCAGCCGAGGCAAAAGTATCAAATCTGTAAAATTTGGAAAAAGTATGTAAAAAAGACCAAGTTGCAGCCTTACAAATTTGCTCCATAGAAGCTTCATTTTTGAAAGCCCAAGAAGAGGCTATGGCCCTGTTGGAATTAGCCTCAATTCTCTCTGGAGGCTGCTTCCCAGCAGACTCATATGCCATGTGAATCACACTTCGCAACCAAAAAGCAAGAGTAGAAGCAGAAGCTTTCTGACCTCTATTCTTTCCAGAAAAACTGAGGCCTAGATTTGGAGTTCGGCGGTAGCCGTCAAAACCAGCGTTAGAGGCTCCTAACGCTGGTTTTGGCCGCCCGCTGGTATTTGGAGTCAGTGATTAAAGGGTCTAACGCTCACTTTTCAGCCGCGACTTTTCCATACCGCAGATCCCTCTACGCCATTTGCGTATCCTATCTTTTCAATGGGATCTTTCTAACGCCGGTATTTAGAGTCGTTTCTGAAGTGAGCGTTAGAGCTCTAACGACAAAACTCCAGCCGCCTGAAAATAGCAGGAGTTAAGAGCTTTCTGGCTAACGCCGGTTCATAAAGCTCTTAACTACTGTACCCTAAAGTACACTAAC
Source organism: Bombina bombina (assembly GCF_027579735.1). NCBI lineage: Eukaryota > Metazoa > Chordata > Amphibia > Anura > Bombinatoridae > Bombina > Bombina bombina. Next base: position 506,844,338 of record NC_069505.1, read on the forward strand.
ACCCATAAACTACCTATGTACCCCTAAACCGAGCTCCCCCCACATCGCCGCCACTCGATTAAAATTTTTAACCCCTAATCTGCCGACCGCCACCTACATTATACTTATGTACCCCTAATCTGCTGTCCCTAACCCCGCCGACCCCTATATTACATTTATTAACCCCTAACCTGCCCCCCACAACGTCGCCGCCAGCTACTTAAAATAATTAACCCCTAATCTTCCGACCGCAAAGCGCCGCCACCTACGTTATCCCTATGTACCCCTAATCTGCTGCCCCTAACACCGCTGACCCCTATATTATATTTATTAACCCCTAATCTGCCCCCCTCAACGTCGCCGACACCTGCCTACACTTATTAACCCCTAATCTGCCGGGCGGACCTGAGCGCTACTATAATAAAGTTATTAACCCCTAACCCGCCTCACTAACCCTATAATAAATAGTATTAACCCCTAATCTGCCCTCCCTAACATCGCCGACACCTAACTTCAATTATTAACCCCTAATCTGACGACCGGAGCTCACCGCTATTCTAATAAATTGATTAACCCCTAACACTAACACCCCCCTAACTTAAATATAATTTACATCTAACGAAATAAATTAACTCTTATTAAATAAATGATTCCTATTTAAAGCTAAATACTTACCTGTAAAATAAATCCTAATATAGCTACAATATAAATTATAATTATATTATAGCTATTTTAGGATTAATATTTATTTTACAGGCAACTTGGTATTTATTTTAACTAGGTACAATAGCTATTAAATAGTTAAGAACTATTTAATAGTTACCTAGTTAAAATAATAACAAATTTACCTGTAAAATAAATCCTAACCTAAGATATAATTAAACCTAACACTACCCTATCAATAAAATAATTAAATAAACTACCTACAATTACCTACAATTAACCTAACACTACACTATCAATAAATTAATTAAACACAATTCCTACAAATAAATACAATTAAATAAACTAGCTAAAGTACAAAAAATAAAAAAGAACTAAGTTACAAAAAATAAAAAAATATTTACAAACATAATAAAAATATTACAACAATTTTAAACTAATTACACCTACTCTAAGCCCCCTAATAAAATAACAAAGCCCCCCAAAATAAAAAATTCCCTACCCTATTCTAAATTAAAAAAGTTACAAGCTCTTTTACCTTACCAGCCCTGAACAGGGCCCTTTGCGGGGCATGCCCCAAGAATTTCAGCTCTTTTGCCTGTAAAAGAATAAATACAATACCCCCCCCCCAACATTACAACCCACCACCCACATACCCCTAATCTAACCCAAACCCCCCTTAAATAAACCTAACACTAAGCCCCTGAAGATCTTCCTACCTTGTCTTCACCATCCAGGTATCACCGATCCGTCCTGGCTCCAACATCTTCATCCAACCCAAGCGGGGGTTGGCGATCCATCATCCGGTGCTGAAGAGGTCCAGAAGAGGCTCCAAAGTCTTCCTCCTATCCGGCAAGAAGAGGACATCCGGACCGGCAAACATCTCCAAGCGGCATCTTTGATCTTCTTCCATCCGGTGCGGAGCGGGTCCATCTTGAAGCAGGCGACGCGGATCCATCCTCTTCTTCCGTTGTCTCCCGACTAATGATGGTTCCTTTAAGGGACGTCATCCAAGATGGCGTCCCTCGAATTCCGATTGGCTGATAGGATTCTATCAGCCAATCGGAATTAAGGTAGGAATTTTCTGATTGGCTGATGGAATCAGCCAATCAGAATCAAGTTCAATCCGATTGGCTGATCCAATCAGCCAATCAGATTGAGCTCGCATTCTATTGGCTGATCGGAACAGCCAATAGAATGCGAGCTCAATCTGATTGGCTGATTGGATCAGCCAATCGGATTGAACTTGATTCTGATTGGCTGATTCCATCAGCCAATCAGAAAATTCCTACCTTAATTCCGATTGGCTGATAGAATCCTATCAGCCAATCGGAATTCGAGGGACGCCATCTTGGATGACGTCCCTTAAAGGAACCGTCATTAGTCGGGAGACAACGGAAGAAGAGGATGGATCCGCGTCGCCTGCTTCAAGATGGACCCGCTCCGCACCGGATGGAAGAAGATCGAAGATGCCGCTTGGAGAAGATGTTTGCCGGTCCGGATGTCCTCTTCTTGCCGGATAGGAGGAAGACTTTGGAGCCTCTTCTGGACCTCTTCAGCACCGGATGATTGATCGCCAACTCCCGCTTGGGTTGGATGAAGATGTTGGAGCCAGGACGGATCGGTGATACCTGGATGGTGAAGACAAGGTAGGAAGATCTTCAGGGGCTTAGTGTTAGGTTTATTTAAGGGGGGTTTGGGTTAGATTAGGGGTATGTGGGTGGTGGGTTGTAATGTTGGGGGGGGGTATTGTATTTATTCTTTTACAGGCAAAAGAGCTGAAATTCTTGGGGCATGCCCCGCAAAGGGCCCTGTTCAGGGCTGGTAAGGTAAAAGAGCTTGTAACTTTTTTAATTTAGAATAGGGTAGGGAATTTTTTATTTTGGGGGGCTTTGTTATTTTATTAGGGGGCTTAGAGTAGGTGTGATTAGTTTAAAATTGTTGTAATATTTTTCTTATGTTTGTAAATATTTTTTTATTTTTTGTAACTTAGTTCTTTTTTATTTTTTGTACTTTAGCTAGTTTATTTAATTGTATTTATTTGTAGGAATTGTGTTTAGTTAATTTATTGATAGTGTAGTGTTAGGTTAATTGTAGGTAATTGTAGGTAGTTTATTTAATTATTTTATTGATAGGGTAGTGTTAGGTTTAATTATATCTTAGGTTAGGATTTATTTTACAGGTAAATTTGTTATTATTTTAACTAGGTAACTATTAAATAGTTCTTAACTATTTAATAGCTATTGTACCTGGTTAAAATAATTACAAAGTTGCCTGTAAAATAAATATTAATCCTAAAATAGCTATAATATAATTATAATTTATATTGTAGCTATATTAGGATTTATTTTACAGGTAAGTATTTAGCTTTAAATAGGAATAATTTATTTAATAAGAGTTAATTTATTTCGTTAGATAAAAATTATATTTAACTTAGGGGGGTGTTAGTGTTAGGGTTAGACTTAGCTTTAGGGGTTAATCCATTTATTATAGTAGCGGTGAGCTCCGGTCGGCAGATTAGGGGTTAATAATTGAAGTTAGGTGTCGGCGATGTTAGGGAGGGCAGATTAGGGGTTAATACTATTTATGATAGGGTTAGTGAGGCGGATTAGGGGTTAATAACTTTATTATAGTAGCGCTCAGGTCCGCTCGGCAGATTAGGGGTTAATAAGTGTAGGCAGGTGTCGGCGACGTTGAGGGGGGGCAGATTAGGGGTTAATAAATATAATATAGGGGTCGGCGATGTTAGGGCAGCAGATTAGGGGTACATAGGGATAACGTAGGTTGCGGCGGTTTACGGAGCGGCAGATTAGGGGTTAAAAAAAATATGCAGGGGTCAGCGATAGCGGGGGCGGCAGATTAGGGGTTAATAAGTGTAAGGTTAGGGGTGTTTAGACTCGGGGTACATGTTAGAGTGTTAGGTGCAGACGTAGGAAGTGTTTCCCCATAGGAAACAATGGGGCTGCGTTAGGAGCTGAACGCTGCTTTTTTGCAGGTGTTAGGTTTTTTTTCAGCTCAAACAGCCCCATTGTTTCCTATGGGAGAATCGTGCACGAGCACGTTTTTGAGGCTGGCCGCGTCCGTAAGCAACTCTGGTATCGAGAGTTGCATTTGCGGAAAAAATGCTCTACGCTCCTTTTTTGGAGCCTAACGCAGCATTTGTTTGAACTCTCGATACCAGAGTTAAATTTATGGTGCGGCCAGAAAAAAGCCCGCGGAGCGTTAACAGCCCTTTTACCGCCAAACTCCAAATCTAGGCCAAAGAGAGCAGAAGACTTTCGAAAGTCCTTAGTTGCCTCCAAATAGAACTTAAGAGCCCACATCCAAATTATGTAACAGACGTTCTTTATCCGAAGACGGCTTCGGACACAGTGAAGGAACAACAATCTCCTGATTAATATTCTTAGTAGAAAACACCTTGGGAAGGAATCCCAACTTAGTGCGAAGAGTTTCTTGAGGGCCTTATCCACATGAAAGATAAGATAAGGAGAGTCAAACTACAAGGCGGAAAGTTCGGATACCCTTCCGCACAGCAGAAATCGTCAACAGAAACAAAGCCTTCCAAGATAGTAACTTAATATCTATAGAATGCATTGGCTCAAACGGACACCGCTGCAAAACCTTAAGAACAAGATTAAGACTCCAAGGTGGAGCAACAGCTTTAAACACAGGCCTGATTTTGTTCAAGGCCTGACAGAAAGATTGAACATCTGGCACATCTGCCAAACATTAATGCAACAGCACAGATAAGGCAGAAATTTGACCTTTCAATGTAACTGTATCAGAGAGGCAGTAGGATCTGTAATTTCTTTTGGATAGGCAGAGACAAGCAAGTAACTACTCTTGGTAATTGTAGCAGAGAGGCAGTAGGATCTGTAATATATTTTTGGTAAGCAGAGACAAGCAAGTAACTACTCTTGGTAATTGTAATAATAACCCCTTTCCACCAAGAACTAGACGACACATAGCTTGGGAGTCAACAACAACTTTTTTTCTTCAAACGCAAAAACAAAACTTTTTAAAAACAGTCTCCCCTACAAGGGGTTTCCCAACTGAAACAGCAGGGAGTTTGAACAGTAACATACAGTTTAACATACATTTTAACCATTAGCCTAAATAACAATTCCTGCATAGTTCATAAGTGGCGAGGTTTGCCACAATGCTCCCCCAGAACCAAGCCAGCATACCCAGTCTGATCCCAACGGATTGGCTTGGGGAGGTCCGGAGGAGTGTTCACAGATCAAGGTTCAAGTTCAGTTTGTCTGGACAACCCGTTGGCGTTGCCGTTTTGCTTCCCAGGTCAGTAATGGATTGTTAAGTCAAACGGCTGCAGCGCCAAACTCCAGCGCAACAGCTGGGCATTGTCTCCGGATACCCTGTTTAGCCACACCAACGGGTTGTGATCTGTGAGCAGGGAAAATTGTTGTCCATATAGATATGGCTGAAGTTTCTTGAGGGCCCACACCACGGCCAGGCATTCCTTTTCGATGGCGGCATAGCTAACTTCTTGGGGTAACAGTTTCCTGCTTAGGTAGGCCACAGGATGCTCGCCGCCATCAGCCCCGACTTGGCTCAGCATAGAAGAGTCTGTATGGACGAGAAAGCGTTTAGTTGGATCTAGGGCAGCAAGGATAGGGGCATTTACGAGAGAGTTTTTCAGTTCTTGGAATGCTTGTTCACACTCTGGGCTCCAGGTAACAATCTTAGGAAGGTTTTTACAGATGAGGTCGGTGAGGGGTTTGGCTAGGGTACTATAATTAGGTACGAACTTCCTATAATAGCCTGTGGTACCTAGAAAGGCTAGCACTTGGGTCTTGGTACGGGGAGTGGGCCACTTGGCAACGGCCTCTACCTTGGCTGGTTTGGGCTTCTGTTGCCCGCTGCCTATTCGGTGCCCTAGGTACTGGACCTCCGTCATCCCTATATGACATTTGCTAGGCTTAAGGGTTAATCCTGCCTCCCTAATGCGATCTAGGATCGCCCCTATATGGTTCAAATGCTCATCCCAGGAGCTGCTAAATATAGCTATGTCGTCTAAATAGGCGCATGCGTACTCTTGGGACCCATCCAGTAGCCGATCTACCATTCGCTGGAAAATAGCCAGAGCGTTCTTCATCCCGAATGGCATGACCTTGAATTGGTACAGTCCAAACGGGGTGACGAACGCTGATTTGGGGATGGCATCCTCAGCTAGTGGGATCTGCCAGTACCCCTTACACAGATCTATGATGGTGAGGTACTGGCCTCGAGCCATTTTATCCAGGAGCTCATCTATACGGGGCATAGGGTAGGCATCAGAGACGGCTTTATCATTAAGTTTCCGGTAGTCTACGCAGAAGTGGGTCGTGCCGTCCCGCTTCGGCACTAGAACTACCGGCGAGGCCCAAGGGCTGTCCGAGTTCTCAATCAATCCTAACTGTAGCATCTCGTCAATCTCCTTCTGCATATGTTCTCTCACCGATTCTGGTATGCGGTAAGGAGGTTGACGCATGGGGAGGTGACCTGGGGTTTCTACCCTATGGGTGGCCAGTCGGGTATATCCAGGCACGTTGGAGAATGTGTCTCTCTTTTCCAGCAGTAGCTCTGCTATTTGAGCTCATTGCCGAGGACTTAACCGCTCACCCAATTGTACCTCCCCCAGACCTTCGTTCCGGTTCTTCATTCCTAGGAGGTCGGGAAGAGGTAAACTGTCTGCGTCGTCCGCGGCAGGGGCGCAAATAGCATTCACCTCCTCTGCGCGTTCATGGTATGGCTTCAACATATTTATATGGAGCATGCGTCTACCGCCTGCTCCAGTACATGGGCCGATCACATAGATGGTGTCACAGATTTGTTCCACCACCTTGTATGGGCCCTGCTAGGAGGCCTGCAGTTTATCATTTTTAAGATTAGCACCTTCTGCCCAGTCTGAAAACTGCGGTCCCTGGCGCCCCTATCATCCCAACGGCGTTGACAGGTTTGAGCCGTCTGAAGGTTGGAGCGGACGGTCCGAGTCAGGGCCTCTAGGCGCTCCCTAAACTCCAGCACGTATGGTACGATAGGAGTACCGTCACTAGTGACTTCCTCCTCCCAATGCTCTCGGATTAAGTCTAGGGGACCCCGTACCCTCCTTCCGAATAATAATTCAAAGGGAGAGAACCCCGTGGACTCCTGAGGTACCTCCCGGTAGGCGAAAAGCAAATGGGGTAGAAGTTCTTCTGGGTATCCATGAACGTGCGGAGCATCTGTTTCAGTGTTCCGTTAAACCGTTTTCTTAACTTTGAAGCACTATTGTCCAGTTCAACACCGTGGGATTGTAATATATTTCCATGCTTAAGGTCTAAAACCCTTATTACGTCCTACGTAGTGTAGCATAACCTGAATAAATAAGACAGCACACCAAGTTGGGAGAAAAAAGACCGGTCACGGTCGCGTTTATTAAATAAACGAATAACTAGTGCCTAATGTGCTATTTGAATTACCTTAGGCACTTTACTCTTAATTCCAAACTTGGCAACAAGTTCGTTAACAGAAAAACCGTTGGCGGCATCTTTCCCTAACCTAGCCCCTTTAAGCAGATGGTCAAGGCCCCTTTCGATGTTTGCAGAGTGACACCCGGCTGTCACGCCCAATGGCACTGAGAGAGAGCTGTGAAGGTTTAGAGGTATTTGGTCTTGTTCGCAAGGGAGAGGACCCCCAGACCGGCGCCTGGCGGGCGTAACCCCTCCCCTTTTTTAGACCGTCACTCTTCTCTCTCCGTGCCCGCTCCCCAGTGCCCTGACCACCCGCCACAAGAGCCGGGCTTTCTCTTGCCGCCACACAAAAACCGACAGGCACCTATAATAACTTAACATATCAACTGTAACAATAACCTTAATAACAAATAAAAATTAAAACCTTTATTTTATTTTTTTTTGAAAACTATAGTACCCTTAACAAAGCGTTCTTAATGTCCTTTAAGAACATGTCCAACCCGACATCGGTCAGACGAAATAGGTCCTTCTTGTCGGCCGTTATCCCATCGCCTAATCACGAAGCCCCCCAGGGCCGTGACCGCTGTTCCCAACTCTCTATTGACCTTCTTTTGCATGTTATATGCAGCTCTCTGGGTCACAATGTGTTTCCAATGCAGCCGAGCAACCACATTGGACCAACCTATTTTGACCTCTTTCAACCATGTGTGAACCCACTTAATATACGCTGTCATCCTCTTAATAAGGTCCAGGGCCGGCAATGCGCCCAAGTCATTACCCCCCAGATGCAGCACTATAACATTAGGCTGCCCCCACCTCCTATGTGCCTCCTGCAACAATGCTGGCAAATCGTCCCACACAAGGCCCCTGCGTCCTAACCACCGGAAGTTGGCCCTGGATGTTTGGAATCCAAGTTGTTGCCCTTCCAGTGTCCGCAGTGCCCTGATGGACGCCCAATGGATAAATGATTGGCCAATTATCCACACTCGAACAGGGGATGAACTTCCTAAAGTAACTGGTGAAACAGACGATACCCTATTAGCATGAGCCAGAGCCCTGGCCCACGATACAGCCCCCCACTGTCCAACTCCCTTATCAGCTGCCCCCACCCCCACACCAACCCGCTAACCCCTCAGGTGCCCCGTTGGTGCAAACCTTACATGATCAATTAAGTGTCATTGAACCACATCCTTTCCTAGGAATGTGGACCGGGGGCGGGCCTAATATACGTTTTATATTGGGCTGATCTCCATCTTCCCAAGCGCTTTATCTCAGGCGATGATTCCTCTTTCTCTGCTGCGCTAGTTGCTGCGCCGATCCTAAACGAATGGGCAGCTATTCTCTTGGGGTCTAACCCAGCTATCTCCGCTGTTTTTGCGAGAACCTTCCTAAACTGAAATATTGACAATGCAGTCCCATCTTCGTGCACGAGGAACTGAGCGCAATGCCGCGGACAGAGTTTCTCAAACTACTCCACACACCGCACATGGCAGCATACCGCTTCCTCCTGTCTCGCCAAGGGCAACCATGTGCCCTTACCTTCCTGATCCGTTTTGGACCTTGGGACAAATAATAGCACGCCCCCTTGGGCTAGCCGCACATGTTCTGCCAGTACCCCCCCTGTGCCTTTTGTTTTGGCTGATGAGACCAATTCGCTCACCCGCAGAGCCCCTGCAAATGCTATCGTGAAAGCTGTTCTAAAGAGCAACGTCTCATATTCCGATTTGCAGACCTCCTGTAAACCAAGTGCCAACTGCCTCAGTCTACTTGCTGTAATAGGCTCCCTATGGTCCTTTATACGGGGAACCATTCTCCCCCACCCCTTCAGCACCTTTCTAACCAGAAAAGCCCTAGAGTGGTCCACACAACCCAGTGCCTTGTTAAAGAAGGACACTGCTGCCAGCCTACCCGCAGCTCCTGCCTTGCTAATGCCATCCCTTCGCAACAAAGCCAGCCATTCCAACACATGCACCCTAGTGGCCCCTTGTACCTGTACGCCTCTCTGACGACAGAAAGTCTCCCATCTGTTCCAGTGGCCCAGGTAGGTCGCCCAAGTCTTCAGAGCCAGGGACGCCTTAACTTAACTGAGGATGCTTTCCCAATCTTCATCAACTGCCAAAGAGAAGAAGGGCACGTTAGACCCTCCTTCGCTGCCCTGGGTGCTGCTTTCCTAAACTGCCCCCAATTGAATCGAGAGAGTGCATGTGCAATGACATTCTGCACTCCCGGGACGTGTTTGGCAGTGAAACAGATGTTGAGCTGCAAGCAGCGCAACACCAGGTGCTTCAGATAGCATACCACATTTGGCGAAGCTGCAGACAACCTATTAATGGCGTACACCACACTCAGGTTGTCCGTCCAGAATACCACCAACCTGTTTGCTAACCGAACACCCCATATTTCTACAGCTACCACTATTGGGAACAGCTCCAATAGCGTCAAGTTCCTGACACACCCAGCCTCTATCCATTCTCTGGGCCATTGAGCCGCACTCCACTCCCCATCCAGGTAAGCTCCATACCCAGAGCGCCTGCCGTGTCCGTGAAGAGGTAAAGGGCTTGATTCGAAACTGGCGGGTGCCTCCAGAGGCAAACCCCGTTGAAGTTGACCAGGCCCAAACCTCTAAATCCTCCTTCACCTCATCCGTGACACTTGCCCATTTAGCCTGCCCCGGAGGGCCTTTCAATTGGCCCTCAAGGCAGCGGTTGAAGACCCTTCCCATTGGAATCACACGCCCAACAAAATTCAGAAGGCCGAGCAATGACTGAACCTCCTTAATAGGGACCCTAGCGCGTCCCATAAATGATCTGACCACCTGCAGCATTCGCTGCACTTTTTCGTCTGGCAATCTGCATATCGCATGCACAGTGTCGATTTCTATCCCTAGAAATGTTATACACGTACAGGAACCCTGCTTCTTCTCGTCCGCAAGGGGTACCCCGAAACTGGCCATCAATTCCTTCATGACTTTCATGAGCTGTTCGCAATCTGCGCAACCCGCTCTCCCCACCAAGAGGAAGTCGTCGAGGTAATGAGCAATCGCCCCACCTCCAGACGCCGTTTCGACCACCCAGTGCAAAAAGGAACTGAACCACTCGAACAACGAACAGGACAAGGAACACCCTATTGGTAGGCACCTGTCCACATAGTAAAACCCTTCGAACTTCATCCCCATGAGCCTAAATGCCGAGGGATGGAGGGGTAGCAGCCGGAACGCAGACTCTATGTCGAGCTTCGCCATCAGCGCCCCCGGGCCACACGACCTAACCACCTCTAGAGCATTATCAAAAGATTGATAATGCACCGAGCTGATTTCTGGGTCAATAGCATCATTGACCAACACCCCTTTTGGGAAAGACAGGTGATGAATCAACCTAAATTTCCCCGGCTCCTTTTTTGGCACCACTCCCAAAGGCGAGACCACCAGGTTTGCAATGGGGAGCTCCGAGAATGGGCCAGACACCCTACCCATTGCGACTTCCTTTGCCAATTTTTCCCTCACCACGTGTGGGAATTCATAAGCCGTCTTCAAATTTTTGTGTACCCCTGACCCCAGGACATTCCTCGTAACTGGGATCTCAAAACCCCACTACAGACCCGCCCGGAGCAGCTCCGCTGCCTCTTGGTCTGGATAATGTGCCAGCCATGCTAGCATAGGAGACAGCTTAAGTGGGGTTGGGGCCCTTGACCACAACTCCAGGTTTTTGTGCTGGTTTAAGCTGCCCCTGGTCCTTGCATTTACTGCAATCTGCTCCTTAGTGGGGACCACCACAGTATCTGCAGATGTGCCGAAAGGAGCAACTGCTCCCCCTGTCACACAACTTGTCCTGAAATTTCCAGCACTCTCACCCCCGCCTACTGACCCTCGCGCTCTGCCGCGGAAACCCCTGCTGCGCCTGCGCCGGGGGAGTGGCTCCCCCTTCCAGCCCTATTTTCGACCACAGGTGCATGTCCTGAGTGCCGAAATGCAGTAAGGGATTCCCCACCATCTTCCTCCTGAAGGCCATGTCATACTCTCTCCATGCACCCTCTTTAAATCTGTTATGAATATCCTCTATAGTATCCTGATACTTAAAGAGGTTGTGGCCTTGCAGCGGCCACCTATCCACATAACAGGCCGCTAGCACTCTGAAGCATTTCAGCCATTCTTCGTACGTTTCAGGCCTACGTACCTTTTTGGGCCCAGATCCGTCCTGGGACCTTTCTTTCACCCTAAACGCATCCAGTGAAAGGTCAAAAACGTTAACGTAACGACCCTCCTGTATATTCTTAATTATTTTCATCTTAAGGTGCCGTATAGCGAATGGACCAGACACGGGTACGTGTCCCCCTGCGCCGCCACCTTACGAGGCACTGCGGCCCCAGGGGTACCGCCCTCAGGCCCTATAACCCCTTGATCCCCTTCCACGGGCCCCGGCCCCCTGACCCTATCCTTTGCATGCCCTGCCGCCATTTTCTTAATCCACCTAAACATTCTAAGCTGACCTTTATCAACCAGCCCCAGGTCCTCCCCACTATCTGAACCTGATCCGCTAGATGAAGACCCCGTGTCAGCATGTAATGTGTGAGGTGCATAGTACTCACGATTTCCTGGGCGGCCTGCTTCGCTGGGTGCCTGAGTCGTTGATCCAGTCTGATCCAACTGCTCGCTGTTCTGACCTGCCACTACCAGCGCACTGGAAGCCTCGGTTGCCATAGCTGAAGCGGGCCTATTCTGTACCTGTGGAGACAAAGCAACTTGGGGAGTACTCTGGCCAACAGGTGGTGCGTCAAAAGAGACATTCCTCCCTTCCACCCTATGATCCCCCCAGCATTCATCCCCAGAGCTGCTGACACAGCCCTTCTGATCAAAACTTCCTGTCCAGGCCCCTCCTGGGCGTGGGCACTCAACCTCTGGGGGGGCCTGCTGTCTGGCCATCTCACGCAGCGCAGTTTCAACAGCCCTCTTTATGATTTCCTCTTGCACCTGCATATTATTAACCTGGTTTGCTGCCGTCCGCACATAGAAACCCCTAGCCTAGGATAACCCTGCTCCTGATTCGCAGACACCACACACCTATGCTCACCAATCGCTGTATCCCCACTCATGCCATACTGTGACCCATGAGCGCTAACATGCGTTATCCCCGCATGTGCCCTCCCTGTGCCTCTAGTGGCATCCCCCACACACATGCCACCACTAGCATCCATGACCCTCACAGTACTGCCACCAACGTTCGTGCTCCCTGCCGCTCCAGACATACTCATATGGCCGCAAGCGCCATTCCCGTGTGTGCATGCGCACTAGCACGGGGACCGCTGACACCCAAGACCGCTGGCGCAATCATCGTAGGCCCATCGGACCCAGCTGCCACAGACACACACCTCTGTCCTCCAGCCTCAACACCCATGCACGCATGCGCCCTTGCGCTAGGCCCATCAGTACTCGTGCGCGCCTGCGCACTTGTACTAGGCCTCTCAACCACGCTACACCTCCGTGCCCCCACCTCACCAGGCACCCTAACTGCACCCGGTAAGTACTCATGCCTCACTCCAGTGCCGCCTGTTGCTGCCCCACCCGCGACCGGAAGCCTCCCAATTTACCTGGGCCGATCCGGTCGCGAGTGGGGTCTTCTCCTCTTGTGACCCTCCCTCCAAGATGGCGGCCAAGATCCTCCTCCTCTGACGAACTTGAGGAGTACATCTCGCGCGATCTGCCATATGAGAGGGATGGGCCCGCTGCGCACTCTGCATTTTCTGACCTTGGGGGCCCCGACCCACCGGCCTGATCTACCGCCGCACCACAGACAGCCTGGGCCGCATCCCGGCCCTGCACATGTGCAGATGGGGCCATGGCTGACGCCAGAGTTTGGACTAAAGCCAGGACTGCCGGTGGCAATGCTGGCAAAGAACCACCACGCTCACTCTCCACTATAAACCCCGGTCCACTAATAGGAACCCCCAGCACCTGAGGGCCTTCCCGCCCCCCCCTAGGACCAGTATGGGCCTCTCCACAGCCCTCTCCCTCCGGCTGAGAAGGAGACACCTCTCTAGGCCTAACTGAGAAACTAGCTTTGGGCCCAGTACCCCCTCTCCCCCCCTTTGCAGGCCCCTTTCCCTTATTAAAACTTCTCTGGGGTTGCGTTTTTTGGGGTGTGGGGGGTACCACATCATCAGACCCATGCTCCTCTGTCTGTCTTGCAGGTCCTTTCTTCCTGGACGTCATCTCCACAACCTCCCTGTATCTCTTGGGAGACAGAGATTTCCTCCTGGATCTATCCATCTCCAAAATCTTCCTTCAGGGACACAGAAAACTTTCTCCTTGAAGTCTGGAACCGAAAAGAGGCCGGATACCCTGCTGCAGGACCCTATAAAGGTAAGAACAAACACCGCCTCCTCTCCTGCAACATTGTAACAAAACACAATCTCACATTCTCCAGACTTCAAGTTGGTAATCCCTTAATGTTGTTACAGGCCCACTAGAGGGCCCTCCACTCTCATTATATTGTTTTTGCAGTAATGACTTGATAGTAATGCATCTCTTGCAAAGTATGTGCCTTTTCCATATACAGTACCATGCATTCCATTTATTCTCCAATCAAAGTTGTGAATGCAAATTGCATTTACAAAGTCATTGCTTGTACCATGGAACAACATCTGTTCATTTATTTCAGCTATACCTTTCTTCTTTTTTAATTAGGCCTTTTTCCTGCAATAAAACTCCCATAAATCTAGATTTCGAATTCTTACAATTGCTTTAATACGATCCTTATTCATGGTACCTCCAAAGCGATCAGCAACTTGAGTATATTCGTTAGATAGCTTGATTAAGGGGACAAGCTGATAGGGTTCTGTATTATTTACATTCTCCCAGTGGGAAGGCAAAGGAATAGATCCATTTTCACAGATGTAACTAAAAGCAGTAATTGAAAAAGGCGCTCTCTTTACTCATCTTTTTTTTCCCCGGTGCATAAGTTGGTTTGGCTCATCTCTATAAAATCAAGTCTGTAGTTAAACTTTGCTGTAGATAAAAGTACTGCTGCATGTGGATTCATTCTGTAATGCTGTTCAATTTCTTCACTGCTAATGGAACAGTGTGCAGTGCAACTGGTCTCAAACATATGCCACTTGCCGCATTCTGCAAGGTAAAACCAACCCCAGTGAGTATTAGATACATCCATAGGTTCACCATCGTCATTGTTTATGTGGGTTCCCATCTCTTCTTAGGCATACATTTAATCTTATATCTGTGATGTAAACAATCGTTCTATAGCCTGTCTACATGAAAAAAGCTTCAAAATTCTTTCTGGAAAACATTCTTGCCACATTGATGAAGTTCTTGGCTATTCTGTACCAGTTTCAGTTGTTTTAGATGTTGTATCAGTCTCTCCAAAAGACCCCTTCCAAAAGACCAACAGAAAGGAAACTACTTCTTCTTTTGAATCTTTTGTGGAAATATGTATATATGGTAGTATTCAGTGAATACTTGGACAATATGGATCTATACAAACACAGCTGTGCACAAGCTGTATTCTTTTTTTTTTTTTTTTTTTTTTTAAAGTTTCAATATTTATTGATGTCAAACGGTTTACAATAAAAAAAAATGTTGTAACAGGGAACAAATCCCGAACAAAATACAAGTTTGTAAGCATTGTAATATCACATAATTCCAAAAGTAGGTATTCTGTTTCTCTAACAAGTACCGTTTCGATTAAATATTTACCAAATGAAATGATAGAAACATCTCTTGTGTGCTACTATAGTAGCAGTAAAACTTAATCAAACAATTAAACAATTAAACAGGTTACTCAAACTTAACTTCTTATTTGTGTACTCAGTTACAAAAAGAAAGAAAGAAAGTGTGTCTACCAAGAACTATGTTAAAGGCTACTTTAGTTAATCTCTGTCTCGTCTTCTGCTCCAACCACCAGGCCTGTGAGCTGTATATTTTTTAGTATTCGTCTAGGACGGGTGATGTGTAATGAGTCCTCCCATATAAACAGTAGGTCGTGGGCAAAGGTCAGCCTTTGTTGTTTAAGGAGGCCAAATTCTTCTAGGGATAATAATTCACTAACCTTTTCTATCCATGATTGGACTGTTATTGACTCTTGGGTCTTCCACTTTAGCGCTATCAATGACTTAGCTCCATTTAAAGCTATCTGTAATAAATGACGTCTGAGTTTACAGGGGAAGTCGGGTGGTTTATTTAGTAGTGCTATACTGGGTGTGAGTACGAAGTCGTTAGTAAGAATATTTCGGAAGTGAATCTCTATGTTGTCCCACATATGTCTTTGTTTCTGACACTCCCACCACATGTGTAGGTAACTCCCTCTGATTCCGCAGCCTCTCCAATAATATGTACTAGCTGTAGGGTATATAGAATGGATGCGTGTGGGGGTCAAGTACCATCTTAAAATGATTTTGAAGTTTAGCTCTGATATCTTGGGAGAAGTTGATGACCTTTGTGTGCTGCAAAATATTTGTTCCCATTCGTCTTCTGATAACTTGGTATTTAATTCTCTCTGCCATTTTGTGGTGGAAGAGATTTGTACTGTGATAGCTGAACTATGGCACGCATTTTTGATAATGAGTGTGGAAGTGTGTCACCTTGTAAACAAATCTTTTCAAAGGGTGTAAGTGCTCTAAGAAAGTCGGCTTTGTGTGGAGATGTAGAGATTAAGTGAGATAATTGCATGTGTTTGAGCCATGAAGAGTACGTACCTGACGCTATGTCTGTCAATTGATCACTACGTTGGAGTTTGCCATCTTTAATAAAGCGGGCTAGTGGGGTGGTGTACGACCACTCTGTCGCTCTCTGGTAATTATCATCCAATCCTCCTATTAATTCTGCGTTATGTGGTATTGGGAAAAGGGGGGATCTGTTTCCTGTAATGAGCTTGTTATGTGTTACTATTCTGTCCCAAGACTCAAAAAAGTGCTTGTGTATTGGAAGTATTTTACATTGAGGGGGGCGTAAGGCTTTGGGTACCCAGCATAGAGCCCCTACCGACGGTACCTTTAGTATCTGGGAGTCTATAGCAATCCAAGCTTTGTGGCTACCTGCGCTATGCCAGTCTAGTATTCTTTGGAGAATCAAAGCCTCCAGATATGTCGCGACGCAAGGGAGACCTAATCCTCCTCGTAGTCCGGGCCTATATAGGGTGTTCTTCTGTATTCTCGGTCTACTTTTCCCCCAGATGAAGGAGTCTATGTGTTTCTGTAGTTGTTTAATGTACCAGTTTGTTATGGGGAGAGCCTGTAGTATGTATAGGATTCTGGGCAATGTTGTCATCTTTATGCATTGAGTACGTCCCCACCATGAGATAGGTTTACTTGACCATGTGTCCAAGTCTCTTTTGACTGAATGTAAGAGAGCTGTGTAGTTGTCTTTGAATAATGCTTTCATGTCCGGGGTCAACTGTATACCTAAATATTTAATGGACCTCTCTTGTAATTTTAGTGGGCTTATTTTTGATAGCGATGTGAACTCTTCTGGGGGCATTGAGATATTTAGTATTTCTGATTTTGTGTTGTTTATTAGGAAATTGGAAAATTTTCCGAATCTTTCTAATTCAACCATGATTTCCCTTATTGAATGTCGGGGGTTACTGACCGTGAAGTGCTATTTTGAAACTATTTTGTCCTAATTCTATCCCTCTGATGTTTTGATTGTTCCTTACATGGGATGCTAATACTTCCATTGTGAGTATGAATAGCAGGGGGGACAAGGGGCACCCTTGCCTTGTGCCGTTACTTATTTTAAAGGGGCTGGACAGCATCCCATTTACTTTCGCTTGCGCTGTAGGGTGTGTATATAAACTGAAAATCCTATCTAGCATTCACGGGCCTATACCGACCGCTAACAATGTTGTCCTAAGGAACTGCCAATTGATGCGGTCGAAGGCCTTTTCTGCATCTGTGGCTATAAAGACCGTGGGTATTTTGTTATATTTAATATAATTCATCAATGTCAGTGCTCTGATGGTATTGTCCCTTGCTTCCCTTCTTGGGCAAAGCCCACTTGGTCTAAGTGAATGACTTCTAGGAGTATCTTATTTAACCTTTTCGCTATAATTTTGCCTAAGAGTTTCAAGTCTGTATTTAGGAGGGAGATGGGTCAGTAGCTTTTAGGGTCTGAGGGTTCCTTATGGGGCTTTAGTATAACTGAAACATGGGCCAGTTGTGTTTCTGTTAGAAGCATTTTGCAAGAGGCCAACCAGGATCAAGATCCTGCCCTCCTGGTCAGTGGCCTTGTTATGGAGTTGGAAATGGAAATGTAGGTTTCTGTGAAAAGTATACTAACTCCGTGTTTCTTAACTGAGTAGGCATTATGGTATCCCTCTGGGAAGTCCCTTGACCTGAAGCTAGGCTCTGCTCCAACAACAAAATGGGTTTCTTGTATAATTAAATTATTGAGTTTGTGTGACTGGCTAAGTTTCGTAGCGCCACCGATCTCTTAGTCGGAGAGTTAAGGCCCTTAGCGTTTTGCGTGAGTATATGGACTTTAAAGGGTGTCATGATAGGGTCCCTATAGTGTCATGAGCTCTGGCGGCTGGAGTTCGCGATGTGTGTGACTTTTTTACTGTTTATCAGCAGTGTAGAGTGGAAGTAGCCCAGATCATTATCTAGACGGGTAACATTACTTGTAACAATGCTGCAAAAGGTAGACACATTAGTACATATCATCAGAACGTTTGGTAACCATACATTTAAACATTGGGTAATTAAGAAAAATAAATAAACAATGTGAACTCTATAGAAAAACAAACTTAGAAAACTTATTCTTCCTCTACTTAGAAAAAAGGGATTTCTCATTCTACTAACTAGAGAGCGAGAATGTAGAGATTAGGTGGAAAGAAAATTAAGGCGTTTGGTAAGCCTTAGTACTCAATTTGGGCTTCTGTAACTAATAATTATCAAAGTCCATATAGCAGTTTACTTAGCCTTGTGACAGTTTCATCACAGGTCCTATTTCGTTTGTATGGCGTCTTCTAATTGGGAAGTATCTCTGCTGGATGTCAAATGGGGGAGGTGGTGGATTAGCTCTCCATTTGAGCGGTTGCAATATAAATGAGCATTTTAGTTCACTTGAATTAGTCTCCAATCATGTCTGATCTCCTGAAGCGGTCGTCAAAGATGAGTGTCCTTTTGTGAAAGTTTTTCTTTTCTTTGTCGCTGTGGACCACTCTGGTCTTTGTGGCTTGGGTGCTGCATTTTGCTGTTTTCTGGTTTCCTCACCTTCGCTGTTTAGCCTTGGTAGGGTGGGTTGTGCTATACTTAATTGTTTGCAAAAATGTTCCAAATCTTCAGGGCCTCTGTATTGGATAATTTTATCTCCTTTCATTACTCTAATTGAAAAGGGGAAGCCCCATCTGTATTGTATTCCTAAGTCCCGTAAATGTAAAGTTAAGTACCTTGCTTCCCTCCTTTTAGATAGGGTTATGGGGCTCAGGTCTGTATAGATTTGCAGCTGGTCTTCTCCAAAGTGTATCTGTGATTTTTGTCTGGCTGCTTGCAGGATTTTTTCTTTTTCTGTAAATTTATGACAACATAGGATCACATCTCTAGGAGGCGATGTCTCTTGTGGCTTGGGTCGCAGCGCTCTATGAGCTCTTTCTATGTGTATGTTTTCTCCTTCCTTTTCAAGTAGATATTTAAACAGGTTTTGTAGATAGGAAAGGAGTTGTGTAGACAAGATTACATTTTGGCGGCGCCCCCTGTTGTCTAAATCTTCCATTTGATTTTGTAAATGCTCCAAATCTGTATATTGGTGTTCAATGGCTGTAGCTGTATTATCTGCAGACTTTTGCACCTCCTCCATCTGATCTTCTAATTCTAGGACTCTATTTCCAAGTTCTCCTAATTCCTTCTTTACTCCTGCCGGTTCAGCACTTGTTGCGTGGTGCGCCTCGTTAGAGGAGGTATGCAGGGCCTGCGTCTGTCCCCCGGAGCGGTATTTAGACTGATCTACTCAAATTTTCAACGAAAAAGATCCTCAGCTGGTATCAGGTTAGGAACTGTGTTAGTGTCTCATATTTATGGCACTTTGAGCTGTAAAATCATGCCCAAATGAGCTCTTTGCTGCGGAGCTCTACTCTTGTGCGGCCATTAGGTTTGATGGCTGGCTCCGCCCCCACAAGCTGTATTCTTAACAGCAAGTTAGTGCATTTGCCAGATGGAGCTGCTAAATGATTGGTTTTCATTTGTCTTTCTGATGCACCTAGTGTGCATCATTCCTTTACTTGTACCACTTGTTAAATAAAGTTTACATGTTGCATGCATGTCTGACCTTAAAAAAAAAAAAAAAAGCCAACCGGGTCCGCATCTCTTTTTGGAATTCGGTTTCGTTGTTCGCCATGGGTACGGCCGTACCTGCTACCCGGTCTCCCTCCATGAGCTCTGCGATCAGACTTGCTTTTGTTTTATTGCTGGCAATAATTCCTCTCGCCTCCAGTAATTCCTTCAATGCAATTCTCTTTAGTCTGGTATAATCTGTCCCCATTCACCGTCCGTTCATATACAACACATGTCCTACGACTTGCTGTGCGGTTTGAATCCCGTCGCTTGCCACCAATTGTAGCCGAGAGGCAGTAGGATCTGTAATTTCTTTTGGGTAGGCAGAGACAAGCAACTACTCTTGGTAATTGTAGCAGAGAGGCAGTAGGATCTGTAATATCTTTTTGGTAGGCAGAGACAAGCAAGTAACTACTCTTGGTAATTGTAATAATAACCCCTTTCCACCAAGAACTAGACGACACATAGCTTGGGAGTCAACAACGACTTTTTTTTCTTCAAAAGCAAAAACAAAACTTTTTAAAAACAGTCTCCCCTACAAGGGGTTTCCCAACTGAAACAGCAGGGAGTTTGAACAGTAACATACAGTTTAACATACATTTTAACCATTAGCCTAAATAACAATTCCTGCATAGTTCATAAGTGGCGAGGTTTGCCACAGTAACCCTTTCTCCAGACCCTCCTGGAGAAAAGACAACATTCTTGGAATCCTAACATTACTGCAAGAGTAGCCCTTGGATTCACACTAATAAAGATATTTCCTCCATATCTTATGGTAAATCTTCCTAGTAACAGGCTTACAAGCCTGAATCATAGAGGCCTATTTATCATAGGTCTTGCGGACCTGATCCGACAGTGCGGATCAGGTCCGCAAGACCTCACTGAATGCGGAGAGCAATACACTCTCCGTATTTAGCATTGCACCAGTATCTCACAAGAGCTGCTGGTGCAACGCTGCCCCCTGCAGACTTGCGGCGAATCAGCCGCCAGCAGGGGGTGTCAATCAACCCGATCGTACTCGATCAGGTTGAATTCCGGCGATTCCTGTCCGCCTCATCAGAGCAGGCGGACAGGGTTATGGAACAGTGGTCTTTAGACCGCTGCTTCATAACTGGTGTTTCTGTCGAGTCTGCAAGCTCGCCAGAAACACCGGCCCTCAAGCTCCATACGGAGCTTGATAGATAGGCCCCATATTCTCAATTACTGACTGGGAGAAACCACTCTTAGACAGAATCAAGCGTTCAATCTCCAAGCAGTCAGTTTCAGAGAAACAAGATTTGGGTGGAGAAAGAGCCCCTGAAGAAGAAGGTCCTTCCTCAGAGGTAACCTCCATATAGATAGAGACATCATCTCCACTAGGTCGGCATACCAAATCCTTCAAGGCCAAGCCGGGGCAATGAGTTTCACTGATGCCCTTTCCTGTCTTATGCGAGTGATCACCCGAGGGAGAAGAGCAAATGGAGGGAACAGATAGGCCATACTGAAGTTCCAAGGGACTGCCAACGCATCTTTTAGGCAGGCCTGAGGATCCCTCAATCTGGATCCGTACTTCAGAAGCTTGGCATTTTGTCGAGACGCCATCAGATCCAACTCCAGGAATCCTCCATTTGGAAATTAACCTGGAGAACACCTCCGGATGAAATTCCCAATCCCCAGGATGGAAAGTCTGTCTGCTTAGGAAATTCGCTTCCCAATTGTCCACGCCAGGGATGTGAATGGTAGAAAGGCAACAACAGTGATCTTCCGCCCACTGAATGATCCGAGTCACCTCCCTCATGGCTAGAGATCTCCAAGTTCCCCCCTGGTGGTTGATGTAAGCCACTGAAGTTATGTTGTCCGATTGGAATTTGATGAACTGGCTCAAGGCCAACTGTGACCAAGCCAACAGTGCGTTGTATATTGCTCTCAACTCTAAGATGTTGATCGGTAGTTTGGACTTCTCTCGAGACCAAAGACCCTGCGCCTTTAAGGAATTCCAGATGGCTTCCCAGCCGACTAGGCTGGCGTCTGTGGTCACTATCACCCAAGAAGGCCTCCGAAAGCAGGTGCCCTGAGACAAGTGTTCCAGAGAGAGCCACCACAGAAGAGAATCCTTCGTCTTCTGATCTAGAGTTAACTTTGGGGATAAATCCACATATTCTCTGTTCCACTGACTGAGCATGTACAACTGCAGGGCTCTCAGATGAAATCGAGCAAATGGGATGATGTCCATGGTGGCCACCATAAGACCGATTACTTCCATACATTGGGCGACTGAAGGGCGAGCCGTCATCTGTAGGGATCGACAAGATGAAAGGAGCTTTGCTATTCTGGTCTCTGTCAGAAAGATCTTCATCAGAACAGAATCTATGATTGTCACTAGGAAAACTACCCTTGTTGCTGGAACCAGGGAGCTCTTTTCCAAATTCACTTTCCCCCCGTGTGATCGGAGGAAGGACAGTAACATCTCCGTGTGAGATGCTGCTTGCGGAAAGGAAGGAGCCTGAATCAAAATGTTGTCCAGGTAGGGAGCCACTGCAATCAACCTGGACCGGACCACCGCTAAGAGGGCTCCTAGGACCTTTGAGAATATCCTGGGAGCCGTGGCAAGGCCAAATGGTAAGGCCACAAACTGAAAGTGCTGGACGAGAAAGGCAAACCTCAAGAACTTGTGATGATCGCTGTAAATGGGAACATGCAAGTATGCATCCTTTAGATCTATGGTCATCATGAACTGACCTTCTTGAATCAATGGAAGAATTGTACGGATGGTCTCCATCTTGAAGGATGGAACCCTGAGGAACTTGTTGAGACATTTTAAGTGTAGAATTGGATGAAAGGTCCCTTCTTTTTGGGAACCACAAACAGGTTTGAGTAAAACCATAGACCATGTTCCTGCTTTGGAACAGGGACAATCACTCCTAGAGACGAAAGATCTTGGAGGCACTTTGAGAATGCCCCTCACTTTATCCCGTCTGCAGATAATCTGGAAAGGTGAAACCTGCCACTGGAAGGACAATTTTTGAACTCCAACCTGTAGCCCTGAGAAACAATTTCCACAGCCCAAGGGTCTGGAACGTCTCTTATCCAGACCTGAGAGAACTGAGACAGTCTGCCCCCTACCTGATCCAAGCCAGGATCGGGGGCAACTTCTTCATGCAGACTTAGAGTCAGCCGTGGGCTTCTTGGCCTGCTTCCCCTTACTCCAAGACTGATTTGGTTTCCAGGATGGCTTGTTATTGTCCTGTTTGGACAAGAATGAGGACAGCTTTCCTCTAAAATTCCAAAAGGAACGAAAATTATTCTGACATTCCTTTGGTTTTTTCCTCTTATCCTGAGGCAGAAAAGACCCTTTTCCACCTGTAATGTCGGAAATGATTTCCGCCAAACCCGGTCCAAATAAGGTCTTCCCCTTGTAAGGAAGTGCCATCAGCTTGACCTTAACGAAAACATTGGCTGACCAAGACTTTAACCATAAGGCCCTTCTAGCTAAAACTGCAAAACTGAAAGCCTTAGCTCCCAGTCTAAGGACCTGAAGGACAGCATCTGTAATATAGGAATTGGCTAACTTGAGAGCTCTGATCCTGTCCTGAATCTCATCTAAAGGCATCTCTTCCTGTAGAGAGTCTGACAAAGCCTCAAACTGTTAAGAAGCTGCACTAGTCACCGTGGCAATACATACTACTGGCTGCCATTGGAGACCAAGATGTACATACATCTTTTTCAAATAAGCCTCCATCTTTTTATCCATGGGATCTTTGAAAGAGCAACTATCCTCAATAGGTATAGTAGTTCTCTTGGCCAGGGTAGAAATTGCCCCTTCTACCTTGGGCACTGAAGACAAAGACTCCTTGATAGATGACTCCACCAGAAACATTTTTCTAAACACCGGTGACGGTGTAAAAGCCACAACTGGCTTCTCCCACTCCTGAGCTATGATTTCCTTAGCTCTATCTGGTACTAGGAAAACCTCCAAAGGGGAAGGAATGTCAAAAAAACTATTAAGTTTACTCGACTTCTTAGGCGTAACTACCACCTGGGTCTGAGTCATCCGAGGTAGCTAACACCTCCTTTAACAATAAGCGAAGGTGTTCAAGCTTAAATCTGAAGGTAGAACCTTCACCATCAGAAGAAGGCATTATACTGTCCGAATCTGAGATTTCACCCTCCGAATGAGAGTCTTCCTCGTTCTCAGATCTAAGAGGAGCCTGAGGCTCAGTGCCAGGGACAGATACCTTATTATCTGAATTCTTAGATTTCCTCTTGCGCTTCCCCGTAAATCTGGGAAACATGACTAAGGCTGCAGATACCGCTGAGGATACCTGTGCAGCAATTTCTGCCTTTAAAAACACTCCACTGGGAGTTAGCGAGGAACCGCAGGACACAGTGTTAGATGCCATAGAGGCCTGGGACGAAATAGGGGATGGCTCTGGTAACACCTGGACAGCATCCTCCTGAGAGACATTAGGCTCCCTGCAATGTTTGTTTAACACAGGAGGAGTAGAATTGCATGGGTGCTGCAATTTATGCATCTAAACACAATAAACAAGGATTGAATTGAGTAGACTACTGATCCATGTCAGACATGTCTGATTATTATCCCCACGGGCCGTTACCGTATGCGGTTATAGCCAAGGTCTAAAGATAAAGCAGTAACAAAATTTTAAAGAACACCGTAACTTCCCTAAAGGGGAGGAATGAACACTGCTAATGGTTATTATTAAAGCAGCTTATGCCAGCAAATGAGCATTGTCGCTCTGACTAAACCTCCCTCCACACCTCAGTATACTGAGGCGCCTTATCACCACCATGCAGCGGGAAATCCAACTTCTCCTAGTATGCGCTACCTCACGAAACACAGCCGCATATACTGAAACCACCTCTGTAGTGACAAAACAGAGAAGAGGGCCCGCTTGCGTAAATAAACGTAAGGGAAGCGCGAAAATCCTCCCACGGAACAACGGGGAAGGAGGGGGATGTGGTCAAGCTGAATCCACACATCGCCATAGCGTGAATAAAATAAAACTCATACTCTAAGAAAAATAAACAACACAAAGCACCCACCTAAAATGAGTCCTCATTTAGGTTATAGTTAACCATATCAGTCTCTCAATAAAGCACTGTGTCTGTAGTCATGTCTTAGCGAAGCCCTTACACCAGGGTGAGCTAATATAGTTCCTATACACATAGCAAGGTAGAAAAATTCTCAAATGCCCCTTCTTCCACCTAGAAGACCAGCACTTTTTTTAAAAATCTTTATTTATAGCCCGTACAGAATGCAACCAAAAAAAAGTTAAAAAAAAAATTAAGATTAATGACCTTTTAAACACCACGCAGGGTGTACAACAGAAAAAGAAAAAATAGAAACAACATCTCATATAGCTATAATTGTAGACACAGAATACAATATCTTTAGCACATTTAAGCAGGCAATGAGCATAAATAACATTTCAAAGTAGCCTGTGACATGAAAATAAAATCTAGTTTAACAAAAATATATTAATCTTAATGTCTCTATAGTCCAGTATCTTGGCTTTTTTTTTTTTTCTTTTATAACCTAAAAAAGACTAGGTTATACTACATGAGTATTCAATTAACTGATCGAATGAGACCCCATCCGATCAAAACAAATCCAAGACAGATCCGAAACAAAACAAAAAAAAAGGAAAAAAGGAAAGCTCCATGAACTTCCCCCTCCCAAACCTTCCCTCTCATCTCCAGAGCAGTAAATAGCCTCAATTAGGCAGTTCTCCTCTAAGACAAGCTTCCAATACAAAAACAGAGTTTCGAAACGGGAATATATATTGTTTCTGCACGCCAATAGGTAAACTTTGTAGGAAGTTAATCCATTTATTAAAGATTTTTAATTTCCTGTTCTGAGTCAATCGATGTATCATATTGTTCAATGGTTAGTTTTAAGTACATTTTATTTATAAATTGCGAGAAACTTGGAGTTCTCTTGGATTTCCAAGAAGAAAAAAATGATGTTCCTGGCACATAAAATTGTAAAGTTTATAAACATTATATGCAGATTAGGCATCAAGGGCATCCTTTCGTATAACAAAATGATATCATCTATTTTAAGGTGCAACTGTTGTCTAAGTATTTTTGAGAGCCAAAAAGATATTTTAGCCCAAAAAGATGCGACCTGTGGACAACTCCAGATACAATGAGTTAAATTTGCATTTGGGAAATTACACCTCCAACAAACATAACATTGATTTTTATTCCAGAGGCTTAGTGCATGAGGCGTTACATACATGCGATTAATCAATTTTAGTTGCGACTCTCTCCAAGCTAATAACGGAGTAGCTTGCCAGGCCCTCAAAAGGCTTTTACTTATCGTCTCGTTATCAATCCCTGGCATATCAGTTGTCGACCTTTGTGTCAGTAGAGTGAGATGCTTCTCTCCCTTTTTTTGTAATAGCAGCTTATACCAATAGGAGATGGAATGCATACCAGCACGGAAAAGGGCGATCCCTGTATGCAGACCCTCCCAGTTTGTACTATCAAGGATAGTTTTCCTAGTGTTCAAATAATGTCTAACTTGTAAATACCCGAAAAAGTCTTTGTTGTCTAGTCCATAATTAATTTTAATGCTTTCAAATAAATGGACATTTTTGTTCTCCCGGTCGATACATTGATAAAAATAGACCAGGCCGCTGGCCTGCCATTTTTTAAAGACCTTGTTATTTGTTCCTTCTATGAATTCAGGATTACCTATAATGGGTAAATATTTAGAATAACTATGATCAACTTTTATGAATTTACATATCTTATGCCATGCAATAATGGGATTTTTAAAGGTACACATCTTTTTCATCAAAGTGGGTAATTTAGACATGTTTAAGTGAGTGAGAGCTTTAAGCGAGAAAGGCAAGAAAAGGTCCTGTTCTAAATCCTTTACTTGAAAATACCCCACATCTAATAACCAGTCTGGAATATTTTTTATTAAACAAGCCCAATTATATTTTTGAAGACAGGGAAAACCGAAGCCCGCCGAATCTCTCTCATGAGAAAGTCTGTTTAGGGACAATGTAGCGTTCTCTTTTCCCCATAGAAAGATTCTGAAGGCTTTATTTAGTCTTCTTAAATTGAAAGGTTTTATGAATAAAGGCATATTCTGCATAATATATAGAAATTTGGGGAGAATTATCATTTTGACTAAATTTATTTTACCTGCTAGAGCAAGGGGGAAATTTAACCATCTTGACAGGTCATTTTCCACTTTATTAATTAGCCCTACAAAGTTTTCCTTGTACCATTTTTCTGGGGATATATTGACATTAATCCCCAAATACCTCAGACTTTCAACTTCTTTAAAGGGACAGTCACTTTTATAATTTCCTGACTTTTGAACCCATAATATTTCAGATTTTTGAGAGTTCACCTTATACCCTGAAAAAGTACTAAAACTAACGAGGATTTTCATGAGTTTTGGAATATTTTCACCTGCATTACTAATAAACACCAGTAGGTCGTCAGCATAGAGGTATATTCTAAATTCTTTAGGGCCAACTCTGATACCATGCATATTATTCCTTAGCACTATTGCTAATGGTTCTATACTTTGGTTAAAAAGCAAGGGCGATAACGGACACCCTTGCCTGGTTCCTTTATTCAGTTGAAAACTCTCAGAGAGTAAACCATTTACCACTAGTGCTGACAATGGATTATCGTATAATTTGTAAATAAATTTGAGAAAGTTACCTTTTAGGCCAAAACGCGCTAAGGAATCAAAAAGATGCTGCCACTCTATCGCATCGAAAGCTTTTTTAGCATTGATGGCGATCACTGCCTTATCATTACCTAAATGCGAGCTCTCCTTAGCCTGAACATTATAATAATCCACTGTTAAAAGCAGTTTCCTTAAGTTGGTAAAGGATGACCTACCTTTCATGAAGCCTGTTTGGTCGCTGTGTATTAAGTTTGGTAACAACTTCTGGAGTCTTGCTGCTATTATTGCTGTTAATATTTTATAGTCAGAATTGAGCAGTGATATTGGGCGATAAGCGTCTAGAGATTCAGGGTCTTTGCCTTTTTTGGGGATTAGAATAATTGTTGACTTAGTAAATTCTTTAGAAAAACTTGCTCCTTCAATATAGAAATAGTTAAATAAGTCGACCAAATTTTTTACAATATTATTTTGCAAGATTTTATAATATTCATTTGGGAGCGCATCAGGCCCTGCGGCTTTATTACAAGCTAAATGTTTAATTACTTTCTCAACTTCATCCTGCACGATTGGACTGTTTAGTTCTATTAAATCTTCCTCTAGAAGATATGGTAGTTTACATGATTCCCAGAACATTCTCTTATTATCCTCATTGCTTAGGGAGGATGAAAAAATTTGCTGGTAATATTTTAAAAATTCAGCGCTAATGTCATTAAGTTGAGTTAGTCTTTTCTTGTCACTTTTTATCGCCAAAATAGACCTTGTGCCCTTAGATACTTTAACCAGGTTAGAAAGGCCTTTACCCATTTTCCCCCCATGTCTATAATAATTTGCATTTGATTTTAAAACTTCTCTAGCTGCGTTCTGATGCAAAAATATTTCCCTTTCCTTCTTTGCTTGCTGGTATGCACTCCATCTCCCATTCGACATTTCTCTTAAATAAGCATTATATGCCTTAACTAATTGGTTGTAAAGTTGTTTACTGCGCTCACTGTTCTTTTTTTTTAAGATGGCACAAATATGCTTTGATTTCTCCCCGCAAAACGGCTTTGGAAGCTTCCCACACAATTTCAGGATTTTGGACCGAGTTTTGGTTAATAAGAATATATTCTTTCCATTTTTCGTTTAGCCAGTTTTTAAACTTAGGATTGTTGATAAGGTATTTTGGGAAACTAAACGAAACATGAGATCTTTTTATCAGATCAGTTTGCAGTTGCAACGTGATAGGAGCATGATCCGACAGGATGATTGCGGAAATGTCTGCCCTTGGTGCCCTACCTGCTAGTTTTTTGTCTATTAAAAAGTAATCAATACGTGAAAGAGTTTTATGAGTTTTAGATTCACATGTATATTCTTTTAAGTCTGGGTTTTGCAATCTCCAGATGTCCACTAGATTTAATGTTTTTTTAATTTTTTTTAGGAGGTTTGTCTCGGCCTTGTAACTTTTATTTTTTCTTTGATTCTTGTTTTTAACTCTATGTAAACGATCCAAGGGATATTGTGTAATTAAGTTTAAATCACCCACAATAATCAG
This sequence comes from Bombina bombina, assembly GCF_027579735.1. Classification (NCBI taxonomy): domain Eukaryota; kingdom Metazoa; phylum Chordata; class Amphibia; order Anura; family Bombinatoridae; genus Bombina; species Bombina bombina. Next base: position 506,872,893 of record NC_069505.1, read on the forward strand.
ACCATCATCTAAATAATTTGTTAGGTTTCTAGTTAAATTCTTCCAAAACTCTCTGTCACCTTTATTTGGGGCATAGATATTACATAAAGTGTATTTATAGTTGGCTATAACTACCTGTACTACAATGAATCTGCCTTCTTCGTCAATATACTTATGTATTATTTTGTAGTCTAAATTTCTATGAAACAGTATTGCTACGCCCCTCTTCCTTTTAGTGCCCGAGGTAGCCACGACTTCTCCAACCCAACCTGATTTAAGTTTAATTACTTCATGGGCTACTAAATAGGTTTCTTGTATAAAGGCGATTTGGGCATTACACACCTTTAAATGTTTCAAAATGGCCTTTCGCTTAATGGGAGTTGTTATTCCACGGACGTTCCATGAAACCAAGTTAATAACCTTATCGCTCATATTTTATTTGTATGCCACACAGGAATTGACTACCGACCTTACACATAATAAGTGAGAGGAAAGGCCGGGGAGAAGGAGAGAAAGGAAGAAAAAAGGAGAGGGAGCAAAAGCGAGAAAAAAAAAAAAAGGGAGAACCCCCCTTTAGAATAAAGAATCTTTTGTTTCCCTTTCATTAAAACTTTTAGTGCTACTATTTCCTGCATCTTAGGACTTACCTAAGAGCAAATGATGGTTAAATACTAACCGTTTACTTATAGTCAATCTTGGATGTTGTCCAGAAAAGAATTGAAAGACAAAGAAGAAAAGATTTACAGCGCTACACTTAGTCAGGTAGGGCACCCGTTGAAATTCCCCTTTGTAAATATAAATAAAATATTATAAATAAGTACCAGTGTACCTTTATATACCTGCTAGTCAGAAAACACAACTCCCTTATTGTGTTAGCATGTGTGACATATATATAAACCGCCATGCAAGAAACCGTTATTCAGTAAAATACGTAATTCAATGATAGACACACAACCCACTTATATACATAAGCTCCTGCTATCCCTAGGAGTCAGTGGAATGTCCCGAATCAGTGGGTAAGATGAATAAAACAGTGTACATATAGTCTTATTATTACGATATGGTGTGTGAACTTAGCTTAACCAGACGGAGGCAAAGTTCATTCAGTAGATGTGCATACTCGGCAAATCCAACGTCGACTTTAATGTCCGGTCAATACAGTTAGATATACGCTGAAGGGTCCTCGCAGGAGCAGCTGATAATTCATGGGACTCCAGCTGTGGGTATCCCATTGCAGCAAGCTGTATAGAAAATGACGAGAAGAAAACAGCACATCCACGAATCGCAGCAGCGTTTATTGTTCAGGTAAATGACACATACAAATTGCACACTTACAAGATGACAGCAGTATATGAGCGGTTGTGCCCTCTGGCTTGTTACATCTAGCCTGTAGCGGATCTCAGCGGAATTACCTCGGACGCCGACAAAAAAAGAAACCTAATAGATTGGAATAAATCTAGAAAAAAATCCAGAAAAGAATTGGCTTCTGATTTATTAGACAGAACATGCCACACTCCAGACTTTAATACTTTGATCTTAGCTGAGTATAATAGAAAAGCGTTAAAGCATTTCTCTATTAATTTAGAACAAAAAGGAGCCATTTCTTTTCTGCGAGTCGAGGTCTCAGATGAATAATCTTGAAATATTAGTATTTTTTTTGTCATGTACATGAACTGTGGCTTTCTTTTTCCTATAATAACTCATAATAGATACCTTATCTTGAAAATGTGAACATTTGACAATTATAGGTCTATTCATTATTGTGCCATCAGGTCTATTTTTCTCAGGTCCTATTCTATGTATTCTTTCAATCATTATTTTAGCTCGGCTGTTAGGCATCTCTAACAAATTTGGTAAGATTTCGTCAATGAACTTATTGAGATCAGCAAATTCTTGGGTTTCTGGGACACCTACTATTCTCAAATTGTTACGTCTAGATCGATCTTCAAGCACGTCCAGTCTATCCTGTAATTTTTTAATTGTAGAGTCATAATATTTAGAATCTTGCTCACGTGAATTCAATCTATCTTCGATTTTGGAAATTCTGGCCTCCGCTTCGTCTAATCTATTATTGAACTGCCTTACTTCCAGTGACAAGGCTGCGACGTCTTGTCTAATCAACTCTAGGTGAGGTAACATTGATGATGAAAACTGCTCTACCAACTGTTGAACATCTAGATTTGTCTGAGGTATAGAAGGTTCTTCTGTTATACTATCTTGAGAGAGAGAGAAGTATGATTTTTGGCTTGGTGTTTGTCTTTTTTAGGTGGCATAGTGGGTGACTTGTTTTTAGCTATATGGACGAATTTCTCCATATAAAGTGAAGGAGAGAGAGACAAAACAAAGGGAAAAAAAAAAGAAAAAGTGAGGTGCAAAATTTAAAAAGTTTGTGAGATGTGTCTTGCCTTGTGATTTAATTGGTGTCGTGAATAAGAATAATAAAAAAAAAAGTGTGAGTGAAAAATAAAGATGATCCTCAATAGGAAATTAGTGTCTTATGTGATTGTGTATACAAGTGTGGGATAAACTCTATAAGTTGGTGCAGACAAGGAGAATTCTACCTTTAATTTGCCCACTCCTGATCTCTCCCTAACCTAAGTATATTATAGTTTAGACAAATGTATTATACCAGAGGATTAATTTTACAGGAATTCACAGTGGTTCACTACTAATGTAGGCCCCAAGAAGATAGCTGGCCTCTTTAATACAAAAGGTGCTTAATTATTAATACAGTAGCCTAGCTGGAAAAAAACCAACAAAAGAAGAAACAGTTTCAGTAACCCAATTTGCGGCACTCCTAATAACAAAAGAGCAGTATTACTATCTAAAGAACTTGGAACATAATATTTTTAGTAGTTAGGCACCCTTTTGTATTATTTTAGTAAGGGTTATTTTACATGTGATTGTGTTCCCAGAGTATAAAAACAGTACCTCGAGCTTCAGTTGCCACCTAGAATGAGCTACTTGTTAATGCAAAAAACAAACAAACTGATCAGTCTCCTTAACGTTGGAACCTTAGCACATAGCCGTCTTATTAACGTCATAACGTCTTATTATCAGTAAAACAGCACAGTATTATTCTAAGAGCACAAGTTAGTGCCACAGCTCTAAGTGGTCATATGCATATAAATCTAATACTCCCTGAACTGGTGAATATATTTATATCCGCCTTTGAACATGTAGTTATATTTCATCAACCCTACTTACTAAATTCCCCAAAACATATAGGAAAAACAAGCGGCTAAGGATGTCCTTAAATGCACAAAATAGGATAAATGACATACAACTATCTTCAGATATCTAATTGCGGCAATTTCTGTAAGGCTTTGGACCCTTGCTTCGAGAGAGATACTTTCTAGTAATAATGAACAAATAATATATAAGACAAATAAGGCTATGATAACATTCAAACTTTGGATATCAGTTACTGCCTTTTGTTAATTTTAACAACAATAAAATAAGACAAGGTGGACAAGTCACTGTTTTAAGCAACCATCGATCCAAAGCACTTTCCTTCCTTCCCCCTTTCTCTTTTAGGTCAAAAGCAAACCTTCTGGCTTGAGGCTAGCTTCACTGGGATGACACTCTCCCTAAGGGGGAACTTAAATCCGGGAGTTCCACCACTCCCTGTCTTTCTGTACCAGTTCACTGGGTTCTGTTATACACGTAAGCTGTGTGTGCATAAGCGAAGGATAACTTCACCCTCTCTAGGGCCCAGACTAGATTAGCCTCTTAGACCAAGAGAAAAAATTGAGAGTACACAAGTTCTACTGTGACAATGTGCCAGGTAGGGGGGAATATAAGCTTTATCTGAGTTGCTAGCAGAGCACAGTCCAACAAATCCCTGGTTATCTTCACTGGGTTGTATAAACTTTGGAGGGAGGACTTGGTAACAACACAGTTTATCTGTTCCCAGATTATATATCTGACACACAGCAGATTTTTTCCTCCCTTTTCTTATTCCTCTGCAAATTTTAAGGGAATTATGCACAGACTTCGCCTGCCCTCTTAAGCACCCAGACTTTTAACTCGGGGAAATATACCAAGGTTACACATTCCACAAGTTCGAAATACTTTAACTTTTCCTTTCTCAGCCTCTCCTTGCCTTTACCTCTCTTTTAATACCCAGGGGGTGAGATAGGGAAAGTTGAAAAACACAGTTTTAAGGCTTATGTCTTTTATGCTCTTTACCACTTTAGAAAAATCACTCCAGTAAAGGACTTTGGCCGGTATGGGGAAGACCTCAAAGGCAATTTTCCACCCTTCCTTGCCCAGCTCCTAGGCTATAACTCAGCAGCAGTCATCGTTTGCAAAAAGATTGACATTATTAGTTTTTAAAGGCAAGGGTCTTATGGCACACAGTAAGTAAAAGAATACAGTCTGTCCTTGGCCAGAGGACTTTTCAAGGCCAATTCAGGATTACCGGACCAAGCACACGGCAGTGTGCTTTAGACGACTGCCTTGCCGCTTCTCCACTTCTTTCCACAGCGGTCTATCTCAGGCGGAACCAGGCCGTCACAAGCTGCGTCGTCCTCGCAGAGCTGAGGTGCAGGGGTGAGCCGAACAGAGCTGCTTGAGTAGTGACAGCGCTGAGAACTTCCGGCCTTCTGGGTGCTCCTCCTGCCGTGTAGGAGTTAGCCCAGCGGGCTGCTGGCAAAAATAAGCTGCTCTGTGTTTGATTTCCCGGAGGCTCGTGTGCCTACACACCGTGCTCACTATTCTCGCACATCAGGCGCGAACGTCAGGGCTGCTGACGTCAGATCCGGATCCCCAGAAGACCAGCACTTACCTGCTCAGCTGTCCGACATGAAGACAGTCCATTGGTATCAGAGGACACTCACAGAGACCTGGCCAGAATGCAGATAACAAAGTAACCAACTTGGTATCTGAGATTAGGGCAGCAAATGTGGGGATACGCAGCAAGCACCTCTTAGCAAGTTTCCCACTGCTTTAAAGCCACCACAGCTCGACCGCAAAGACTAACATGGAGCATAGCTATACCCTGTAAACTTGCTTGAAGTAATCCATCTTCAGAAAAAACTGTTTTAATTACACATTAAACTTCACCTCCTAGGGAAGTGATACTTAACAGTTTTACTGTGGTGCTCTTTGCCTCCTCCTGCTGGCGAGGAGTGATATCCATAACAGTAATTAAGATGAACCCGTGGACTTACCATATCTTTAGAAGAAAATTTAATTAAAGCTGCTGTTTCTGAAGAGTTGGCTGCTCTCCCACGTTCAAATAAGCATAAAAGGTCAGTCCAGATTTTACCTTCTACTAGTACTATGCCCCCTGAAGTCAGGGATATTGTTATGTCTTCAGAAGGTGAGAATTCTTATGGTTATGATGAGTCTGCCTCTGATGTTGAATCTGATACTTCCTCTTTTTTGTTTAAAATTGAACATATTCATACTCTTTTAAAGGGTTTAAGGATTCTAAGGTTTCTGACCATAAGCATTATAATTGTTTAAATTCAGTGTTTAAAACTGTTGCTAAACTTCCTGAAGTTTTTCCTATCCCTGATGCTGATAGGGTTCTGTATTATTTACATTCTCCCAGTGGGAAGGCAAAGGCATAGATCCATTTTCACAGATGTAACTAAAAGCAGTAATTGAAAAAGGCGCTCTCTTTTTTCCCGGTGCATAAGTTGGTTTGGCTTATCTCTATAAAATCAAGTCTGTAGTTAAACTTTGCTGTAGAAAAAAGTACTGCTGCATGTAGATTCATTCTGTAATGCTGTTCAATTTCTTCACTGCTAATGGAACAGTGTGCAGTGCAACTGGTCTCAAACATATGCCACTTGCCGCATTCTGCAAGGTAAAACCAACCCCACTAAGTATTAGATACATCCATAGGTTCACCATCGTTATTGTTAAGGGTTTAAATTTTTTAGCTAAGTTCAGTCAACATAATACCAACCCTACACAATCCCAAACTTACTAATATGCAATAAAGACACAACACTCAGGGTTGGGAGAAAAAACATAATTTATGCTTACCTGATAAATTTATTTCTCTTGTAGTGTATCCAGTCCACGGATCATCCATTACTTGTGGGATATATTCCCTTCCCAACAGGAAGTTGCAAGAGGATCACCCACAGCAGAGCTGCTATATAGCTCCTCCCCTCACATGTCATATCCAGTCATTCGACCGAAACAAGACAAGAAAGGAGAAACCATAGGGTGCAGTGGTGACTGTAGTTTAATTAAAAATTTAGATCTGCCTTAAAAAGACAGGGCGGACCGTGGACTGGATACACTACAAGAGAAATAAATTTATTAGGTAAGCATAAATTATGTTTTCTCTTGTTAAGTGTATCCAGTCCACGGATCATCCATTACTTGTGGGATACCAATACCAAAGCTTAAGTACACGGATGATGGGAGGGACAAGGCAGGAACTTAAACGGAAGGAACCACTGTCTGTAGAACCTTTCTCCTAAAAACTGCCTCCGAAGAAGCAAAAGTGTCAAATTTGTAAAATTTTGAAAAAGTGTGAAGCGAAGACCAAGTCGCAGCCTTGCAAATCTGTTCAACAGAGGCCTCATTCTTAAAGGCCCAGGTGGAAGCCACAGCTCTAGTAGAATGAGCTGTAATCCTTTCAGGGGGCTGCCGTCCAGCAGTCTCATAGGCTAAGCGTATTATGCTTCGAAGCCAAAAGGAGAGAGAGGTTGCCGAAGCTTTTTGACCTCTCCTCTGTCCAGAATAAACGACAAACAGGGCAGATGTTTGACGAAAATCTTTAGTTGCCTGTAAGTAGAACTTCAAGGCACGGACTACGTCCAGATTATGCAAAAGACGTTCCTTCTTTGAAGAAGCATTAGGGCACAATGATGGGACAACAATCTCTTGATTGATATTCCTGTTAGAAACCACCTTAGGTAAAAACCCAGGTTTAGTACGCAGAACTACCTTGTCTGAATGGAAAATCAGATAAGGAGAATCACAATGTAAGGCAGATAACTCAGAGACTCTTCGAGCTGAGGAAATAGCCATCAAAAACAGAACTTTCCAAGATAAAAGTTTAATATCAATGGAATGAAGGGGTTCAAACGGAACTCCTTGAAGAACTTTAAGAACCAAGTTTAAGCTCCACGGAGGAGCAACAGTTTTATACACAGGCTTAATCCTAGCCAAAGCCTGACAAAAATCCTGGACGTCTGGAACTTCTGCCAGACGCTTGTGCAAAAGAATAGACAGAGCAGAAATCTGTCCCTTTAACGAACTAGCAGATAAGCCTTTTTCCAAACCCTCTTGGAGAAAAGACAATATCCTAGGAATCCTAACCTTACTCCATGAGTAACTCTTGGATTCGCACCAATACAAGTATTTACGCCATATCTTATGGTAGATTTTCCTGGTAACAGGCTTTCGTGCCTGTATTAAGGTATCAATAACTGACTCGGAGAAGCCACGCTTTGATAGGATCAATCGTTCAATCTCCATGCAGTCAGTCTCAGAGAAATTAGATTTGGATGATTGAAAGGACCTCGTATTAGAAGGTCTTGCCTCAGAGGCAGAGTCCATGGTAGACAGGACGACATGTCCACTAGGTCTGCATACCAGGTCCTGCGTGGCCACGCAGGCGCTATCAGAATCACTGATGCTCTCTCCTGTTTGATCTTGGCAATCAGTCGAGGCAGCAGAGGAAACGGTGGAAACACATAAGCCATGTTGAAGAACCAAGGAGCTGCTAGAGCATCTATCAGCGTCGCTCCCGGGTCCCTGGACCTGTATCCGTAACAAGGAAGTTTGGCGTTCTGGCGAGACGCCATGAGATCCAGTTCTGGTTTGCCCCAACGATGGACCAGTTGAGCAAACACCTCCGGATGGAGTTCCCACTCCCCCGGATGAAAAGTCTGACGACTTAGAAAGTCCGCCTCCCAGTTCTCCACGCCTGGGATGTGGATCGCTGACAAGTGGCAAGAGTGAGACTCTGCCCAGCGAATTATCTTTGAGACTTCTAACATCGCTAGGGAGCTCCTGGTTCCCCCTTGATGGTTGATGTAAGCCACAGTCGTGATGTTGTCCGACTGAAATCTGATGAACCTCAGTGTTGCTAACTGAGGCCAAGCTAGAAGAGCATTGAATATTGCTCTTAACTCCAGAATATTTATTGGGAGGAGTTTCTCCTCCTGAGTCCACGATCCCTGAGCCTTCAGGGAATTCCAGACTGCGCCCCAGCCTAGAAGGCTGGCATCTGTTGTTACAATCGTCCAATCTGGCCTGCGAAAGGTCATACCCTTGGACAGATGGACCCGAGATAGCCACCAGAGAAGAGAATCTCTGGTCTCTTGATCCAGATTTAGTAGAGGGGACAAATCTGAGTAATCCCCATTCCACTGACCTAGCATGCACAATTGCAGCGGTCTGAGATGCAGGCGCGCAAATGGCACTATGTCCATTGCCGCTACCATTAAGCCGATTACTTCCATGCACTGAGCCACTGACGGGCGTGGAATGGAATGAAGGACACGGCAAGCATTTAAAAGTTTTGATAACCTGGCCTCCGTCAGGTAAATTTTCATTTCTACAGAATCTATCAGAGTCCCTAGGAAGGAGACTCTTGTGAGTGGTGATAGAGAACTCTTTTCCACGTTCACCTTCCACCCATGCGACCTCAGAAATGCCAGAACTATCTCTGTATGAGACTTGGCAATTTGAAAGCTTGACGCCTGTATCAGGATGTCGTCTAGATACGGAGCCACCGCTATGCCTCGCGGTCTTAGAACCGCCAGAAGTGAGCCCAGAACCTTTGTAAAGATTCTCGGGGCCGTAGCCAACCCGAAGGGGAGAGCTACAAATTGGTAATGCCTGTCTAGAAAGGCAAATCTTAGGAACCGATGATGATCTTTGTGAATCGGTATGTGAAGGTAGGCATCCTTTAAGTCCACTGTGGTCATGTACTGACCCTCTTGGATCATGGGTAGGATGGTCCGAATAGTTTCCATTTTGAATGATGGAACTCTTAGGAATTTGTTTAAGATCTTTAGGTCCAAGATTGGTCTGAAGGTTCCCTCTTTCTTGGGAACCACAAACAGATTTGAATAAAATCCCTGTCCTTGTTCCGTCCGCGGAACTGGGTGGATCACCCTCATTACTAGGAGGTCTTGTACACAGCGTAGGAATGCCTCTTTCTTTATCTGGTTTTCTGATAACCTTGAAAGATGGAATCTCCCTTGAGGAGGAGAAGCCTTGAAGTCCAGAAGATATCCCTGAGATATGATCTCCAATGCCCAGGGATCCTGGACATCTCTTGCCCACGCCTGGGCGAAGAGAGAAAGTCTGCCCCCCACTAGATCCGTTTCTGGATAGGGGGCCATTCCTTCATGCTGTCTTGGGGGCAGTAGCAGGTTTTCTGGCCTGCTTGCCCTTGTTCCAGGACTGGTTAGGTTTCCAGGCCTGTCTGGAATGAGCAACAGTTCCTTCCTGTTTTGGAGCAGAGGAAGTTGATGCTGCTCCTGCCTTGAAATTTCGAAAGGCACGAAAATTAGACTGTTTGGCCTTTGATTTGGCCCTGTCCTGAGGAAGGGTATGACCCTTACCTCCAGTAATGTCAGCAATAATTTCTTTCAAGCCGGGCCCGAATAAGGTCTGCCCCTTGAAAGGAATATTAAGTAATTTAGATTTAAGCCATAGCGCTCTCCGCGCCTGGATGGCGAATCCGGAATTCTTAGCCGTTAGTTTAGTCAAATGTACAATGGCATCAGAAACAAATGAGTTAGCTAGCTTAAGTGATCTAAGCTTGTCCATAATTTCATCCAATGGAGATGTGTGAATGGCCTCTTCCAGAGACTCAAACCAGAATGCCGCAGCAGCAGTGACAGGCGCAATGCATGCAAGGGGCTGCAGGATAAAACCTTGTTGAACAAACATTTTCTTAAGGTAACCTTCTAATTTTTTATCCATTGGATCCGAAAAAGCACAACTATCCTCAACCGGGATAGTGGTACGCTTTGCTAAAGTAGAAACTGCTCCCTCCACCTTAGGGACCGTCTGCCATAAGTCCCGTGTAGTGGCGTCTATTGGAAACATTTTTCTAAATATTGGAGGTGGGGAAAAGGGCACACCGGGTCTATCCCACTCCTTGCTAATAATTTCTGTAAGCCTTTTAGGTATAGGGAAAACATCAGTACACACCGGCACCGCATAGTATCTATCCAGCCTACACAATTTCTCTGGAATTGCAACTGTGTTACAGTCGTTCAGAGCAGCTAAAACCTCCCCAAGCAATACACGGAGGTTCTCAAGCTTAAATTTAAAATTAGAGATCTCTGAATCAGGTTTCCCCGGATCAGATCCGTCACCCACAGAATGAAGCTCTCCGTCCTCATGTTCTGCAAACTGTGACGCAGTATCAGACATGGCTCTTACAGCACCAGCGCGCTCTGCATCTCTCCTAATCCCAGAGCTATCGCGCTTGCCTCTCAATTCTGGCAATCTAGATAATACTTCTGACAGGGTATTATTCATGATTGTAGCCATGTCCTGTAAAGTAATTGCTATGGGCGTCTCTGATGTACTTGGCGCCATAATAGCATGCGCCCCCTGAGCGGGAGGCGAAGGTACTGACACGTGAGGAGCGTTAGTCGGCATAACTTCCCCCTCGTCGTCTGGTGATAATTCTTTTATAGATAAAGACCGACCTTTATTATTTAAAGTGAAATCAACACATTTAGTACACATATTTCTATGGGGCTCCACACTGGCTTTCAAACATAATGAACAAGTAGATTTATCTATGTCAGACATGTTTAAACAGACTAGCAATAAGACTGGCAAGCTTGAAAAACACTTCACAATAAGTTTACAAGCAAAATAAAAAATGCTACTGCGCCTTTAAGAAGCACAAAACCTGTCTCAAGTTGAAATAACAATGAACCAAAGCAGTTATACCAACCAAATTTTCACAGTAAATGTATTAAGTTAGCAGAGCATTGGACCCACTTGCAAATGGATGATTAACCCCTTAATACCCAAAACGGATAAACAATAGAGAAAAAAGGTTTTTTAAAACAGTCACACTGTCACAGCTCTGCTGTGACTGATTACCTCCCTCAATATGACTTTTGAAGCCTTTTGAGCCCTCTAGAGAAGTCCTGGGTCGTGCAGGAAGAAGCAGGAAGTCTGAATCTGAATTTTTACTGCGCAAAAATGCGCTAAAATAGGCCCCTCCCACTCATATTACAACAGTGGGAAGCCTCAGTTAACTGTTTCTATGCAGAAATTAAGCCAGCCATGTGGAAAAATTATGCCCCAATAAGTTTTATCACCAAATGTACGTTAAAAAACGATTAAACATGCCAGCAAACGTTTTAAAACACATTTTTTAAAGAGTATATATCTCTATTAATAAGCCTGATACCAGTCGCTTTCACTGCATTTAAGGCTTTACTTACATTACTTCGGTATCAGCAGCATTTTCTTAGTCAATTCCATTCCTTAGAAAAATATTTTACTGCACATACCTTAGTTGCAGGAAAAACCTGCACGCCATTCCCTTTCTGAAGTTACCTCACTCCTCAGAATGTGTGAGAACAGCAAGTGGATCTTAGTTACTTCTGCTAAGATCATAGAAAACGCAGGCAGATTCTTCTTCCAAATACTGCCTGAGAAAAAACAGCACACTCCGGTGCCATTTAAAAATAACAAACTTTTGATTGAAGAAATAAACTAAGTATAAAACACCACAGTCCTCTCACGACCTCCATCTATGTTGAGGGTTGCAAGAGAATGACTGGATATGACATGTGAGGGGAGGAGCTATATAGCAGCTCTGCTGTGGGTGATCCTCTTGCAACTTCCTGTTGGGAAGGGAATATATCCCACAAGTAATGGATGATCCGTGGACTGGATACACTTAACAAGAGAAAACCACCTCCCCAACGGGGGGAGGGGTTACTTTATTAATTAAGTAAATAAATAACTTTAATACTGCATAGCTACCCAGCTGGCAAGATGATCTTGTCCTAATTAACCCTCTAAGGGGTGTGGCCGCTCTGGGAATGAGGACGCCCTCATTCCGCCTACGTCTCCGCCCAAGGAAGATCGACCAGCGAGCCTACCTATCCCTATCCCCTTGTGACTAGGGTCCTGAACGCCCGCTGTACTTTCCTTCTATGATGCTACCGACCAATTGGAATTTTATGCCACACCCCTTTCCGCCACACTTGGGAAAGCATGCCGCCAAGCAGACCCCCAACCAAGCAATTTAGGGTTAAAGGAGTCTCCAACACTGGATAGTCAACGGTCCTCCAGCCAAAAGACTGTTAGTCCCGAAGGGAGACCCCATACTACCATTTAGTGCCTCTGGGCTTACAAAGGTCCACATGACTATGTAGCCCCCCGCCAAAGGAAATTGAGCCAGCTGCCTTAGAACTGCACACCTCCATCTGCTTCATGACCTGTAAAAGAATGACATCGAACAACCAACAAACAGGGAGGGCTGGGAGGGAAGACAAGAAACAGGTTAATGGTTTTACTTTCAGTTCTGCAGCTCTATTATCAGCTCTGAATCTCCTCCTCCTAAGCTCCCTCCCCCTGCCCTGCAGGGAACACATCCTTCTAACACAATCCCATTTTCTCCTTCCTTTCAAAAAATTAACCCTTAACTTGTTACATCCCTAAATAGGTCTTCCACTTTTCCTAAGGGTTTAAATTTTTTAGCTAAGTTCAGTCAACATAATACCAACCCTACACAATCCCAAACTTACATATATGCAATAAAGACACAACACTCAGGGTTGGGAGAAAAAAACACCTCCCCAGCGGGGGGAGGGGTTACTTAATTAATTAAGTAAATAAATAACTTTAATACTGCATAGCTACCCAGCTGGCAAGATGATCTTGTCCTAATTAACCCTCTAAGAGGTGTGGCTGCCCTGGGAATGAGGACGCCCTCATTCCGCCTACGTCTCCGCCCAAGGAAGATTGACCAGCGAGCCGACCTATCCCTAGCCCCTTGTGACTAGGGTCCTGAACGCCCGCTGTACTTTCCTTCTATGATGCTATCGACCAATTGGAATTTTATGCCACACCCTTTCCGCCACTAAAAAGAGGACAAGGTACTCTTGCCCCACCAATCTTAACCAGAAGCCAGGACCTGCCTAATATTTTCAAGAACCAATCAGTACCTCTATCGTACAAATGCACCTGATCCTTCCTGAACAATCCACCATGATCAATACGACTATTGTCATGCATAACCACCTTACCACCTGAAGCCAGCACCTCCTTACTGACCTCCCCATTTTGTTTCCTCTTCACTCGGAAACCCATTAGGAGCATAACATGAGGCCTGCCCCATCTCCTTCTGGCTTCAGCAACCGGCTCGGGCAGATGTTACCACAACACGCCCCTCCTACCAACCACCTAATTGACACTTCGTCAGCCAACAAACCTAACTGCTGACCACTGTCCAGGATGCTGCCCGAATAGCCGCCCAACGTATATATGAGTGTGCAACCATCCAAATTCTTCTACATCCCGTCACCTGACCTGCAACAAACACCAACCAACAATAGGGTCCTGGCTTCCCCAAATTCTAAACCATCCCAGCCGCTAGCCTTTGACAGACCACTAGCGCTCCCTCTAACTGACAACTACTTGAAAGGCCTGATATATTTCTTCCACTGCCCCGCAGACCAACGCCCCTTAGCCTTGATCCACCCCTCCATTTCCAAATTGAAACTGATGATAAAAGGAACCCATCCTCTTGCACCAAAAAACCACCCATCTACCCCATGCCTGATTCCCCTTTTTTTTTTTTTTTTTTTTTTTTAAATATATCTTTATTAAAAGGGAGTTACAGCATTAGACGTCAGAAGACATACATCTCAGTAAGTATACAATACTTAACATGAAGTTCAGTCTGATTGGTAATCGGATCACATAGTGGCAAGAAAGTTCTACAGTTCCATCATCATTAGCATATTTAACATGACAGTTTTCGATCCTTCATCAGGGTGTTTGCATATATCAACGACCGTCCAAGTAGCTGCCACCCTCCATTTTTAATATTTTATAAACAATAACTTAACATAACTTATAACCATGTTTAACATACTCTAATAAATAACATTGGCCAAACACTCATAAACAGTTCAGTCTCTGGGGGATATGTCTTTTTTGAATCTTCTTCAAGATAGAGAGGGAGGGGGGAGGAAGAGGGGAGAGGGGAAAAAAAAAAAGGTTATAAGTAAAAAAGGAAGAAAGTTCCTACTTTCCTTAGAAGAAAGATGTCACCTCAAAGTCATTCCCAGGCTCTGATAAGGGTATATTAGGGAGAGGTTCATACAGAGCTCCCCACTCCCCCCTTAGTGTCGCCTCCATAATTATCTCAGTTTGGAGGAAGGGCCCCAATATTTGTTTTTGTTTTTCTATTTGTAGTGTTCCCAGAAAAGTCCTCCACTTCTTTAAAAAGGACAATAACCTTCCACCTGTGTCCAATAATGTGTCTTGTTGCTCAATAAATATTTGTCTAATTAGGGCTCTTTTGAACTGTGTCAGTGTGGGAGGGCGTCTAGTACACCATAGAGTCAGAATACAGTTCCTAGCTATCAAAGTACAGAGAGTGCAAAAGGGATGTAGCCTTGTATTGATCCCCTCCCATAGAAACAGGTATATATTGTCTATGGTAAATGTTATCTCTATTTTCATTACCCTCTTAAACCAGTATTGTAAGAGTCCCCAGAAGCGACATAGGGCAATCCAAAAAGTAGTGGGATAGAGAGGGATTAGGGTAGCTGCACTTAATACAGTGATTCGGGAGTTGGGAGTTCCATTTACTTTGTCTACTGGGTGTGATGTAATCTAGATGTAGCATCCTGATTTGGGCCTCTCTCAGTGTTACACTTAATGTAGCTGATTTAACTTTTAAGATGCTGGCTGTGATGTCTGTGCTAGTGATATCGGGTGTGAGTACTTTCTGCAGATTAGCTAGCAGGGAGCTTTGTGTCTTGACCAATTGAGATCTAAGCAATGCCCTGTACAGTGCTGAAATGGAGAAACTTCCCAGGCTATATGCCATTTGTGTGATTGCGAACAGGGATTGATTCCAGAAATTTTTATCCGAGTCTATCAGAGCGTTCACATAATGTCTGATTTGTAGGTAAGCATAAAAATGCCTGTGTGGCAAGTCAAATTTAGTTTTTAACTCCTGAAACGTTCTGACGGTGTGTAGCAACGGGTCCAGTATATCACCAACTTTATCTAGACCCTTCTCCCTCCACTCAGCAAAGGGCGCGTGATCGCTTCCCGCTGGGAAGTCGGGGTTCCCCATAATAGGGATAAACTTTGGAGATGGCCGGATAGAGCCAAGCAGTTTATGCGCCTGGGTCCAAACCTTAAGAGGGTCTTCATACAGAAAGTTGTTTCTTAGCCGCTGTGGGAGATCACCCAACAAGAGATAAGGCAACATATTCAATGCCAAAGGTGCCACAACCGACTCCTCTAGTGATTTATCACAAAAATGTTGTGTGTCTAATTGCCAGTCCATAACCAGTCTCAACAACGCTGCCCAATTGTAAAACTTGATGTTTGGGAGACCTAGGCCTCCCTCCAGGAAGGCATGGTGAAGCTTGTGAGCAGCCATTCTCGGCTTCTTTCCCCTCCACACAAAGTGTTGAATTGCTTTCTCCAGGTCTCTGATGTCCCCCCTGTGCAGCATAAAGGGTAGCATCAAAAGTGGATAGAGGATTTTTGGTAACAGGGACATCTTAAGGAGATTTATATGTCCTGTTAGCCCCAGGGGGAGATCTCTCCATCTCTCCATCTGAGAGCATATCGAAGCACATTGTGACTCCAGGTTCATCCGATATAATTTATTCGGATCAGTGCTCAAGTGGATCCCAAGATATGAGAGGGAGTGTACGACTTCCACAAAAGGGTAGATCGTCCCTCCGCAACTGTTTCTATGTAGCCACAGGATCTCAGATTTCAGATTGTTTATCTTGTATCCAGAGAAGCTACCGAATATCTCTAGAATTTTCAAGATCCTTGGAATGTGTGTCCTGGGAGACTCCACAAATAGCAGCATGTCGTCTGCATACAATGCTAATTGTTGAACACTGTTACCTACTCTAATTCCCGGGAAAATCTGTCTCAACTTAATCGCAAGGGGCTCCAGGGCAAGGTCAAAAATCAAAGGCGACAAGGGGCAACCCTGTCTTGTGCCTCTTTCAAGCCGAAAGTCTGGGGAAAAGTGTCCGTTAACCATGATTCGGGCCATAGGGGCTTGGTAGATTTTGCGCAATGCCGTTATGAAGTGGCCCTGAAAATTAAAACGTTCTAAGGTGTCAAATAAATAGGGCCACTCTACCCTATCAAAGGCCTTTTCTGCGTCCAAAGACAGCAGAAAGGCTTCTGGTCTCTCGTCCACCTCTTCTCCTCTCGTCTTTTCCCGGTAGTGATTTATCACCTGAAGAACCCGTCGCAGGTTGGTAACAGACGATCTACCAAACACAATTCCCGTCTGATCAGGGTGTAGGAGGCCAGGGAGTAAAGGTTTTAAGCGATTTTCCAGTATTTTGGTATAGACCTTGTAATCCGCGTAGAGCAATGAGATTGGGCGGTATGATTCTGGGGCAGAGTGATCCTTCCCCGGTTTGGGAATCAAGGTTATGTGGGCCGATGAGAATGTAGGAGAAGGGGGATTATTCTCACTAAGAAGATTATTATATAGCTTCCCTAGCGTAGGGGATACCTGGGATAACAGCATTCGATAGAATTCTATGGGAAGGCCATCTGGGCCAGCCGCCTTGCCCAATGCTATTGATTTTATTGTATGTTGAATCTCTTCGACCGTGATGGGCGCATTCAGGGACTCTAGCTGCTCCTCTGTCAAGGTAGGCAGTACCAGATTGTCCCAGAATTGATGCAGACTTGCTGCCTCAGCCACCGGTTGTTTGGTATATAGGGATTGGTAGTACTCTGCAAAGCATTGTGCCACCTCCTGTGTTGTTTTGTATGTTGTCCCCTTATAAGTCAAGGCGGCCACTTCCCGTCTCGCCTCCTTTTTATTTACCAAGGATGCCAGCATTCGGCCCGACCTACCCCCAAACCTGTAGAACTTCCCGGCAGTTCTCAAGAGCCCATACGCTGCTTTTTGTTTCAAGAAATTGTCCATTTGTTCCTTAATCCCTACAAAGGCGTCATAAGCCTCTCTGGAATTAGTAATAGAGTATGTCTGATATGCCAGGTCCATGCTCTTCTGTATTTCATCATGTTTCCTCTGAAGAGTTCTCTTCAAAGTCGACATATAAGAGATAACCTGTCCCGTAAGGACCACTTTTGCAGTGTCCCAAAACAGCTGAGGCGTATCTAGGTGTTGCTGATTGTCGGTTAGGAAATCGTTCCAGCAGTGCATAAGGTATTTTAGGAATTTTTCAGAATTCATCAGATAAGTTGGGAATCTGAGTATGTTTCTGTTAGGTTTGGGTTTATTTAAGTGAAGCACAATTTCTATAGGCGCGTGATCCGATAGTATGATCGAATGTATTTTTTCGGAGCGAACCAGCGGGATCATGGAATCAGATACTAAGAATAGATCTATTCTAGAAAATGAACCCGCCGCCCTAGAAAGCCATGTGTAGTCTCTGTCCGTTATGTGTCTCCTCCTCCATATGTCACATACCTCGAGGTCAGACTGTAATCTCTGAAATATTTTGTGTTCATATCTGCCTTTATATTTCAAGGTCTTAGGATTAACCTCTTGTGGTGGAGGCCTCGATCTATCCAACTGTATATTGGGAGTCAGATTAAAATCCCCACCCAAAATAAATGGGAATCATGTGAATGGGGTAAGAGCCTGTACAAGTCTGTCCCAGAACGATAGATCTTTATTGTTTGGTGCATATAGGTTACAGAAGATATAAACTGTATTGCCTATTTTAACTTTAAGTATGAGGAACCTACCCTCACTGTCTTTACATGTATGAAGGATATCAACTGGATTTCTTTTCCCGAAGAGTATGGCAAGTCCCCTACTTGAGCTGGTATATGAAAGATATGACAGTGTACCTACCCATTGCCTTTTAAGTTTATCATGCTCTTTATCAACGAAATGTGTCTCTTGAAGGAATGTGACATCAGTGTCTAATTTTTTTAGGTGCGTCAGGATCGAGCTCCTTTTTATCGGGGAGTTGATGCCCCCCACATTCCATGAATGGATCCTAAGTGTCATTCAAGGTCTAGGTGGGAGAGAGACAGAAGCAGAGAGAGAAAAAAATAAAAAAATAAAAAATTTCCCCCCTCTTCCCCCAGTCAGGGTACAGACCCGCATTAGATTGCTGTGCTTTGTTCAGTGCATAAGTAGGTAAAAGTATAGTCCTGGTTCTAGGTTCCAGAACTGGGACCCCAGAAACTTTTTTGCCTGCAGCAGTCAGCAAACCTATCATAATGCATTCAATAAATGATGTTCTCTTTCTGGGGCAAATAACCATCCACAGTCCCCTTAGACCATTGTAAACTATCATCCTCTCTCTTGTGTTATCCACCATAACAAATAAAACAAATAACATGTCAATGAACATTACACATAAAATTAACATAAGAATACGATAGCTATTGTTGCTATTAATGTAAATCAGGGCTGTCTGCGACTTAGCTGCAGAGTATAATAAGTTTGTGCCTTCATGTAAAGAAGAAGTTTCAACCATCCCTGTGGACCTGTGAATTCCAACTTCACACAGGCCCGTCAGGGGCAGTCGCTTAGAAGCCTGTCGGTGAGCCGGTGGTATGTAGCCATTCAGCAGGATCACATTTGCGAACATAACCTGTAATTCAAAAATAGTTTTAGCAGCTTTGCCGTATGTGAAATTAGTGCTGACCTGTCTGTATAGAGTCATGACCAGTTTAGAGAAGGAGGTCCCAGCCAGCCCCGCGGACCAGTGAATTCCAACTTCACACAGGCTTGTCAGGGACACCTGCTTAGGAGTCCCTCGCTGGGTCATCAATACACAGGGATTTAACAGTATCACAGTACCTATCATGACATATAATTTGAAAATATTTCCAACAGCGTTCCCATATGTGACATAAGTATTGACCTGTCTGAAAGGGGTCATGGCCAGTCCCGAGGACCCGCCACTGTCACCTGCACCTGGGTCCCAGAGAGTCAGCCACGTCGTGAGATGTGCCCGTGGTAGAGAGGCACAGCTAATGCGGGAGCTGTGTGCCCATGCATGTAAGGCATTAGCTGCTATTAGAACGTATGGCTCAGGTTTCTGTAGGCCATTATGAGCCATCAATAACCCCCCTATGCTATCAAACAGAGCAGATGAAACAAACAGCATGACAATAATCATTACATGTAAAGTATGGATAAAGATAAAACCCCTGATGTTGCAACAAATGTAATTCAGGGTCATCCCCGGCCCAACAGCAGCATGCAATAATTCTTTGTTTTTATGTAGAGAAGGAATTTTAACCAACCCTGTGGACCTGCGAATTTTAACTTCACACAAGCCCAACAGGGGTAGTCGCTTATAAGCCTGTCACTGAACCAATGATATATAATCATATAACAGAATCACAGTAACAAACATAACATAGAACTTAAAAACATTTCTAACTGAGGAAATACATTTCCCAACACTACAAACATAACTTTCTCCTGGATTTGTCCCTGTTTGATTATAATTGTCATTATTAGTAGCTGGGGTGTGTTCCTGACGTTTAATGGTAGAGTATAGTTCATACCCAAGCAGTTCCATAACTTTTTAACTGAAGTTCACTTTGGGAGGGCCAGGATCTTTCAAAATGAACCCTCATTGCCCTCAGGGGTCAGTGCGACGTTTAAATGCAGCAAAATACCAACTCCTTCAGTCTGCTCCACTTTGCTTTTCAGTCTTCAAATAACTTTCCACGGCTTGAGGAGAGTGGAAGAATTTGGGGCCATGGGTGGTCTGAAGCCTAAGCTTTGCAGGAAACATCAGCGCTGCCTGCCTTCCCTGATCGTATAGACGGGAGCAGATGGGCGCAAATTCCTTGCGCTGTCTTGTAACTTCAGAAGAGAAGTCCTGAAATAAAAGCAGCCTGTTGCCCTCATATATGATTTCCTTCTTTAATCTGTAGGCCCTAAGGATTTTTAATTTCTCCTGAAAATTGAGACATTTAAATATAACCTGCCTTGGCTTGGTGTTGTTGGTTTCTAGATTGCGCTCCGGGCCCACTCTATGTGCCCTCTCTACATCAATAGGAAGGATATCTTGTGAAATGCCTAGGAGTTTCGGGAATACCAATGCAGTAAAAGCCAAGAGATCCTTACCCTTCACCTTTTCAGGGAGGCCTACTATGCGCAGGTTATTGCGGCGGCTACGATTTTCTAAGTCGTCTACTCTCTCTTGTAGAGCCTTATTTTGACGTAGAATTTGCTGTAAAGAGTTGCCAGCTTCCACTTGTCTATCCTCTACATCTGATATTCTATTTTCAGCCGCCGTTAGGCGCGTGGCATATTGCCTAACCTCGCTGGTGAGAGTATCTAGGCCCGCTTGCAGGCTCTCCATTTTAGGCAGGAAGAAAGATTTAAGTTCTGACATTAGTTGCCCCCTGTCATCTATATTACTAGACTGCTCTATTGGATGTGGGGATGTTTCTGCACTCACCTCAGAGTGGTGCCTATTTTTTTTATCTCCCACTTTATTTCTGTGGGCCATGGCGCCGTCTTGGGAGGATGACAGTTTATAGAAGTATTTATCCACTTTCATGTAAACTTGGCCTGTCGTCAGCCTTTACTATGATGTATGAGTGAAATTTTTAAGGGCACAGTAGGTATGGTAAGAGAGGTCCGTCTCCCTGACACAGGGGTGCAACAACGTCAGTGGTGTGTGAAAAAATAGTTGCGGCACAGAATCTTATGCAGGTACTATAAATCTAAGGAGCCGTTCTCAATTTCTCACATGAAAACACACAACCACCTCTGCCAAGCCCAGCCTTCACAAACACTGCAGTGTGGTGTGTATACAGAAAGTACAGTTAACAGCCCAGCACACTTTATTACCAAGGGTATTAAAAGAGTACTCGTGCACAAGATTTTAATAGTGCAGCATTCCCAATTTGTGCAGAGTTGTGATTTCTCAGTGCTGTATCCGCTGGGCAGCAAATATTGAAGTGTCAGTGTTTAATGAATATCTGTAAGGCCTTCAGTAGCTGCCTATTCAAGCAAAGCCAGGGTATATATATAGCTGTACACAGTCCAGTTAACCCCAGTAGTTCAGATATAATGCTGGCACCCCTAGTCAGGTTTTAAAATGTTCAGAATTATCTCCAAAAAATGTCTCTCAATAATAGGGTGATTTGTGTATGAGTGTAGGAGCATAAAAAGTAATCTTACCCAAACTTCTAGCCGGAGCTGCAAGGGGATCTGTCCCTCGTGTATTGCAAGATGGCGTCCGGGCGAACTAGCTCCGTAGAGAAGCTGCCGCAGTAGGAATCTGGAGCTGGGTATTGAAGAGACGGAGTTCCGGAGCTCGTCACTCTCTCTGGGAGTGTTAGGCAGTCTCTCCCCCCCCCAGCTCCCGGTTCAGGCCTATCTCACCTTTCCCACGTGGTTTGACTGTTAGGCGCGTGTATGAATGGGGGGGGGGGGTGCGGATCTTCACCCCGTCGCTCAGCCGAATCTCACTTTGGGGCAGATGGGTGATGTCCCTGTTATGGCCTCAATATCTTCGGTCCTTTTCCGGAGCTCCTCTCTTTGTCGTAAGTGGTGGGGAAATGCTCCGGCCCGCCACTCCACTCTGTCTTAGGCACTGCGCGGACTTGCAGCGGGGGCAGATAACAAATGCTGGTGCTTAGAATAGCCGGGTACCCAGTGTACCAAGGTCAGAATGCACCCAGGTCCTTAGGAGGATACAATATCCATACAACAAGGGCAGATATATAGGTCAAAAACCTTTAATAAGAGTCTGCAGGTCCGGAGCTCTTACACCAAGTTGCTTCCTCCTAAGCCCGCCCACCGGAAGTCCCCCTTTTTTTTTTTTTAAACAAAACTGCACACATTGATGGCCCTACCTGCGATTGCAAATTGAACCATCCACC
Source organism: Bombina bombina (assembly GCF_027579735.1). Classification (NCBI taxonomy): domain Eukaryota; kingdom Metazoa; phylum Chordata; class Amphibia; order Anura; family Bombinatoridae; genus Bombina; species Bombina bombina. Next base: position 506,894,910 of record NC_069505.1, read on the forward strand.
CTTCCCCACCTGCTCTGTTTTAGATCTATCCACAAACACTGGAACTGCCTGTTCAACTAATCTAACGTGCCCTCTCTATAAACCTCTTCCCAGAGAAGTTTAGTATCACACTACCAATTCACTACAAAGAGCTTGTAAAGGTACCCCACTCAGGCCAAGCTACACTGTATGCCCGCCCAGACCTAGGCGCTAGCAAACCCTTCAACAGCCTTAGCGCAGCTCCCCCGCACTCACCACACTCGTTACCCTTGACCTCTGCCTCTGGCACTAGTTCCCTAAACTTCTCCCACTTAAACCGAGAAAGAGCATCAGCGATCTCATTCTGAACCCTTGGGACATGTCTAGCGCTAAACACAATGTTATGCCTCAAACATCTAAGCACTAACTGCCTTAGAACATTCACCACGGGTGGAGAACTAGCGGAAAGCCCATTAATGGCATAAACCACGCTTTGATTGTCGCACCAAAAAACTACTGCTCTATTCTGTAACTTTTCCCACCATAGCTCAACAGCAACTAAGATAGGGAATAACTCCAAGAGTGTCAAATTCCTAACTAAACTTGCGCTGCACCAACCCTGCGGCCAAGGTGAAGAACACCACATGCCATCAAAATATGCCCCAAAACCTGCACTACCCGCCGCGTCCGTGTACAGATGTAACCCTCTACTGGAAACCGGAGAAGCCCTCCAGATACTAACCCCATTAAAGTCTTTCAAAAAGCACAACCATACCCGCAAATCAGCAATGATTGCCTTAGATAACCTGATACATGCCCTCGGGTTGGTTAAACCCCTTGTAGCGGCCTCCATCCTACGGTTAAATATCCTACCCATAGGCATGACTCTAGTAGCAAAATTTAGAGTACCCAACAATGATTGAAACTCTCTTAAGGTAGCATGACCTGTCTCCAGGAAAACCGAAATGCATGCAGTTGCAGCCCGAATCTTCTCCAGCGGAAGTCTACACTCCTTAGCCACTGTATCCACCTCGATGCCCAAGAAAACAAGACATGTAGATGGACCCTCCGTTTTCTCCCCAGCTAAAGGAACCCCAAACTCTGCCATCAGAGATTGCATCGTCCCCAAGATGTAAGCACAGAAAGTCATCCAGATAATGAGCCACCTGACCGAAACCAGACCTGCGTACTACTGCCCAATGAAGAAATTAACTAAAGCGTTCAAAATATGCACAAGAGATGGCACATCCCATCGGCAGGCAGCGGTCCACATAGTACCGTCCCCCAGCCCTGCAACCCATCAAATGAAAACTATCTGGATGTATCGGTAAAAGCCGAAAGGCAGATTCTATGTCTACTTTAGCCATCTCTGCCCCCCCCCTAGACTCCTTACAATAGCTAATGCCGATTCAAAGGATTGATAGGCCACTGACGTGTCAGCCTCATCAAGCGCATCGTTCACCGAATTCCCGTTCGGGTGTGACAGATGCTGAATTAGTCTAAACTTCCCCGGTTCCTTCTTGGGCACAATGCCCAATGGGAACACCACTAAATTTTCAAGCGGAGGGGACAAAAAAGGTCCCGCCATTCTACCTAATCTAACCTCCTTATCTCTCTTTTCTTGCAAGACTTCTGGAAACTGGTAACTGGAAATTGCGAACCGCAAATCGGGGACAAACAAACTTTCTAACCGGTATTCTAAAACCATAAGCTAAACCTGCCTGTAAAAATTCTGCCATCTCCCTATCCGGGTAATCCCTAAGTGCTCCAAAAATTGCCCCGAGTTTCATTGGCGTGTGAGCCCTTTCCCGCAGAACCCTGCTAGTGTACTGTGAAAGTGCAAGCTCACCACTTCAAGCTCCTGATATCACTCCGTCTGCCGCCGTCCCGGTCTGCGAGGATCCAAATGCTCCCATCATAACCAGCTCTCCAGCCGTTGGTCTACCTTCCGATGCCCCCATTGCTCTGCTATTATTTTCCACTTGTGTAACAGAAAAAACCGAGGGAGCACCACAGACAGAAACAGACGGCCCAGCGGACCCCCCAGCCTCCACCTCAGTAAACCTGGCCCCAACATTTTGATCCCCAACCATATTCCTAGCTAATAGCCTTTTCTTAAGGCTAGACCTTAAATGCATGTGCCTTAGCCTAACGTTTGCCATTCCCCCATTAAGCGTTATCAATGATCCTACTGGCCCTTTAAATGTTCGTTGTCTAGGGGAAACAGGCTTATCTACGCCTGGTAAAGCATTGTTCCTACCTGCGACACCCCTCACAGCTCTTATCAATGTTCCTACTGGCCTTCTAAGTGTTCGTTGCCTAGGGGAAACAGGCTTATCTACGCCTGTTAAAGCATTTGTTCCACCTGCGACACCCCTCACAGCTCTTACAATTATCCCTACTGGCCCTTTAAATGTTCGTTGTCTAGGGAAAACAGGCTTATCTACGCCTGTTAAAGCAGTTTTACGGCCTGCGCCATCCATCACAGCTCTCCCCCCCTTCTATTACACCGCCCCCGCCCCCCCCCTATTATTACCAAGATTTCTCCCCCCTTCAGGATGGGTAAGAGACCCGCGGGACCCCCTGCTGCCTTGGGGTGCTCCTTTTACCTTAGAAGGTCCTGCTTCTCCTGTGTCCGGACCCAAGCTAATGCCCGCCTCAGCAGCCGCAACCGCCTGCAGATTACTCGATGCCCCCGGATCCAAGATGGCGGCCGGGACAGAGTTGGGCGGAGCTAAGCCGGGTGCGCGCACGGGACCAGACACAGGAGAAGAGAGACGCCGGAGGCCATGTGGCTCCCTAAACGGAGCACCAGGCCTTCCCATCATGCCCTGCAGACAGGATATCAATGCAGGTGGAGTGGATCTCACCGGGCTCCGCTGTGAAAAGCGGAGCTCCGGTGATTGCAACAGCAGATCGTCTGCTGGCTTCCTCACAGGGTCAGAGGCAAATGATGCCCCCAGCGACCGAGGAGGAAGAGGACTGGGGGAAGAGAGGGACAGACCGGCCACAGTAGGGACAGAAAAGCGGGTGGGAAGATCAAGAGGCCCTAAAGTTAGAGCCAGAGAAGGGAAAGAGACATAATCAGAAGTGACAAGACTAGGAAGAGAGACAGGGGCAGAGAAAATAGGACCAGGAGAAGAACTAGAGACAGGGATAGAGTAAATAGGCAGAAAATCAGCAGCTACAGATGATACTGCAGGGGAAGGGATAGAGACAGATATAGAAGTCAGTGTGGAACTAATAGAGGGGTCACAGACAACTGCAGGCTCGCCAGAAACACGGGCCCTCAAACTCCATACGGAGCTTGATAGATAGGCCCCATATTCTCAATTACTGACTGGGAGAAACCATTCTTAGACAGAATCAAGCGTTCAATCTCCAAGCAGTCAGCTTCAGAGAAACAAGATTTGGGTGGAGAAAGAGCCCCTGAAGAAGAAGGTCCTTCCTCAGAGGTAACCTCCATAGGGGTAGAGACAACATCTCCACTAGGTTGGCATACCAAATCCTTCAAGGCCAAGCCGGGGCAATGAGGTTCACTGATGCCCTTTCCTGTCTTATGAGAGTGATCACCCAAGGGAGAACAACAAACGGAGGAGACAGATAGGCCATACTGAAGTTCCAAGGGACTGCCAACGCATCTTTTAGGCAGGCCTGAGGATCCCTCAATCTGGATCTGTATTTCGGAAGCTTGGCATTTTGTCGAGACGCCATCAGATCCAACTCCAGGAATCCCCCATTTGGAAATTAACCTGGAGAACACCTCCGGATGAAGTGCCCATTCCCCAGGATAGAAAGTCTGTCTGCTTAGGAAATCCGCTTCCCAATTGTCCACGCCCGGGATGTGAATGGTAGAAAGGCAACAACAGTGATCTTCCGCCCACTGAATGATCCAAGTCACCTCCCTCATGGCTAGAGAACTCCGAGTTCCCCCCTGGTGGTTGATGTAAGCCACTGAAGTTATTTTGTCCAATTGGAATCTGATGAACTGGCTCAAGGCCAACTGTGGCCAAGCCAACAGTGCATTGTATATTGCTCTCAACTCTAAAATGTTGATCGGTAGTTTGGACTTCTCTCGAGAACAAAGACCCTGCGCCTTTAAGGAATTCCAGATGGCTTCCCAGCTGACTAGGCTGGCGTCTGTGGTCACTATCACCCAAGAAGGCCTCCGAAAGCAGGTGGACAAGTGTTCCAGAGAGAGCCACCACAGAAGAGAATCCTTCGTCTTCTGATCTAGAGTTAACTTTGGGGATAAATCCACATATTCTCTGTTCCACTGACTGAGTATGTACAACTGCAGGGCTCTCAGATGAAATCGAGCAAATGGGACGATGTCCATGGCGGCCACCATAAGACCGATTACTTCCATACATTGGGCGACTGAAGGGCGAGCTGTCATCTGTAGGGATCGACAAGATGAAAGAAGCTTTGCTATTCTGGTCTCTGTCAGAAAGATCTTCATCAGAACAGAATCTATGATTGTCCCTAGGAAAACTACCCTTGTTGCCGGAACCAGAGAGCTCTTTTCCAAATTCACTTTCCACCCGTGTGATCGGAGGAAGGACAGTAACATCTCCATGTGAGATGCTGCTTGCAGAAAGGAAGGAGCCTGAATCAGAATGTCGTCCAGGTAGGGAGCCACTGCAATCCCCCTGGACTGGACCACCGCTAAGAGGGCTCCTAGGACCTTTGAGAATATCCTGGGAGCCGTGGCAAGGCCAAATGGTAAGGCCACGAACTGAAAGTGCTGGACGAGAAAGGCAAACCTCAAGAACTTGTGATGATCGCTGTAAATGGGAACATGCAAGTATGCATCCTTTAGATCTATGGTCATCATGAACTGACCTTCTTGAATCAATGGAAGAATTGTACGGATGGTCTCCATCTTGAAGGATGGAACCCTGAGGAACTTGTTGAGACATTTTTAAGTGTACAATTGGATGAAAGGTCCCTTCTTTTTGGGAACCACAAACAGGTTTCAGTAAAACCCCAGATCCTGTTCCTGCTTTGGAACAGGGACAATCACTCCTAGAGACAAAAGATCTTGGACACACTTTGAGAATGCCCCTCTCTTTATCCAGTCTGCAGATAATCTGGAAAGGTGAAACCTGCCACTGGAAGGACAATTTTTGAACTCCAACCTGTAGCCCTGAGAAACAATTTCCACAGCCCAAGGGTCTGGAACGTCTCTTATCCAGACCTGAGAGAACTGAGACAGTCTGCCCCCTACCTGATCCAAGCCAGGATCGGGGCAACTTCTTCATGCAGACTTAGAGTCGGCCGTGGGCTTCTTGGCCTGCTTCCCCTTACTCCAAGACTGATTTGGTTTCCAGGATGGCTTGTTATTGTCCTGTTTGGACGAGAATGAGGACAGCTTTCCTCTAAAATTCCAAAAGGAATGAAAATTACTTTGACATACCTTTGGTTTTTTTCCTCTTATCCTGAGGCAGAAAGGACCCTTTTCCACCTGTAATGTCGGAAATGATTTCCGCCAAACCCGGTCCAAATAAGGTCTTCCCCTTGTAAGGAAGTGCCATCAGCTTGACCTTAGACGAAACATTGGCTGACCAAGACTTTAACCATAAGGCCCTTCTGGCTAAAACTGCAAAACTGGAAGCCTTAGCTCCCAGTCTAAGGACCTGAAGGACAGCGTCTGTAATATAGGAATTGGCTAACTTGAGAGCTCTGATCCTGTCCTGAATCTCATCTAAAGGCGTCTCTTCCTGTAGAGAGTCTGACAAAGCCTCAAACTGATAAGAAGCTGCACTAGTCACCGTGGCAATACATACTACTGGCTGCCATTGGAGACCAAGATGTACATACATCTTTTTCAAATAAGCCTCCATCTTTTTATCCATGGGATCTTTGAAAGAGCAACTATCCTCAATAGGTATAGTAGTTCTCTTGGCCAGGGTAGAAATGGCCCCTTCTACCTTGGGCACCGAAGACAAAGACTCCTTGATAGATGACTCCACCGGAAACATTTTTCTAAACACCGGTGACGGTGTAAAAGCCACAACTGGCTTCTCCCACTCCTGAGCTATGATTTCCTTAGCTCTATCTGGTACTAGGAAAACCTCCAAAGGGGAAGGAACATCATAAAAACTATTACGTTTACTAGACTTCTTAGGCGTAACTACCACCTGGGTCTGAGTCATCCAAGGTAGCTAAGACCTCCTTTAACAATAAGCGAAGGTGTTCAAGCTTAAATCTGAAGGAAGAACCTTCACCATCAGAAGAAGGCATTATACTGTCCGAATCTGAGATTTTACCCTCCGAATGAGAGTCTTCCTCATTCTCAGATCTAAGAGGAGCCTGAGGCTCAGTGCCAGGGACAGATACCTTATTATCTGAATTCTTAGATTTCCTCTTGCGCTTCCCCGTAAATCTGGGAAACTTGACTAAGGCTGCAGATATCGCTGAAGATACCTGTGCAGCAATTTCTGCCTTTAAAAACACTCCACTGGGAGTTAGCGAGGAACCGCAGGACACAGTGTTAGATGCCATAGAGGCCTGGGACGAAATAGGGGATGGCTCTGGTAACACCTGGACAGCATCCTCCTGAGAGACATTAGGCTCCCTGCAATGTTTGTTTAACACAGTAGAATTGCATAGGTGCTGCAATTTATGCATCTAAACACAATAAACAAGGATTGAATTGAGTAGACTACTGATCCATGTCAGACATGTCTGATTATTATCCCCACGGGCCATTACCGTATGCGGTTATAGCCAAGGTCTAAAGATAAAGCAGTAACAAAATTTTAAAGAACACCGTTACTTCCCTAAAGGGGAGAAATGAACACTGCTAATGGTTATTATTAAAGCAGCTTATGCCAGCAGATGAGCATTGTCGCTCCGACTAAACCTCCCTCCACACCTCAGTATACTGAGGCGCCTTATCACCACCATGCAGCGGGAAATCCAACTTCTCCTAGTATGCGCTACCTCACGAAACACAGCCGCATATACTGAAACCACCTCTGTAGTGACAGAACAGAGAAGAAGGCCCGCTTGCGTAAATAAACGTAAGGGAAGCGCGAGAAACCTCCCACGGAACAACGGGGAAGGAGGGGGGTGTGGTCAAGCTGAATCCACACATCGTCATAGCGTGAATAAAATAAAACTCATACTCTAAGAAAAATAAACAACACAAAGCACCCACCTAAAACGAGTCCTTAGGTTATAGTTAACCATATCAGTCTCTCAATAAAGCACTGTGTCTGTAGTCATGTCTTAGCGAAGCCCTTACACCAGGGTGAGCTAATATAGTTCCTATACACATAGCAAGGTAGAAAAATTCTCAAGTGCCCCTTCTTCCACCTAGAAGACCAGCACTTACCTGCTCAGATGTCCGACATGAAGACAGTCCATAGGTATCAGAGGACACTCACAGAGACCTGGCCAGAATGCAGATAACAAAGTAACCAACTTGGTATCTGAGGTTAGGGCAGCAAATGTGGGGATACGCAGCAAGCACCTCTTTGCAAGTTCCCCACTGCTTTAAAGCGACCACAGCTCGACCGCAAAGACTAACGCGGAGCATAGCTATACCCTGTAAACTTGCTTGAAGTAATCCATGTTCAGAAAAAACTGTTTTAATTACACGTTAAACTTCACCTCCTAGGGAAGTGATACTTAACAGTTTTACTGTGGTGCTCTTTGCCTCCTCCTGCTGGTGAGGAGTGATATCCCCAACAGTAATTAAGATGAACCCGTGGACTTACCATATCTTTAGAAGAAAATTTAATTAAAGCTGCTGTTTCTGAAGAGTTGGCTGCTCTCCCACCTTCAAATAAGCATAAAAGGTCAGTCCAGATTTTACTTTCTACTAGTACTATGCCCCCTGAAGTCAGGGATATTGTTATGTCTTCAGAAGGTGAGAATTCTTATGGTGATGATGAGTCTGCCTCTGATGTTGAACCTGATACTTCCTCTTTTTTGCTTAAAATTGAACATATTCATACTCTTTTAAAGGGTTTAAGGATTCTAAGGTTTCTGACCATAAGCATTATAATTGTTTAAATTCAGTGTTTAAAACTGTTGCTAAACTTCCTGAAGTTTTTCCTATCCCTGATGCTGTCTCTACTATATTTCTATGGAACAGTCTAAACCAGGTCATTCTTTTAATACTTCTGCAAGGTTAAAAAAAGCTATATCCCTTACCTGCTGCCAATGCTGAATTATGGAAAACTGTTTTCCAGGTTGATGAAGCTATTTCCACTCTGGCTAAGCATACTGCTATCCCTTTGAAAGACAGTACTTCTTTTAAAGACCCTTTAGATAGAAAATTTGAGTATTTTAATAGAAGGGACTTTTTACAAGCAAGGTATTTGCTTATGTATGCTATTTTTTTTTTTTTAATTGAGGACAAGCAGGGAAATACTTGGCTTTCAAGCATAAAAATTAAGAAACATTTACATCTATATCACAGTTGTCTGAGAGTAAAGGATACATGTTCAATGTGATGTCGCAAACATTGCCTAAGGAGCATAAATAGAAATGTAATATAGTTGTCCTCATTTTTGTCCCTACTCATAACAAACCGGATCACTCTTGGATCCACAGTTGAAAGTTGGCATAGGATAATTATAATTAAATATAGGAAGTGTATTATAAACTTGATGGTATGTAAAATAAAATAAAAAAAAACAAAAGTTAAAAACTGAACATATAGGTAATATTCCAGAGTATAAACAGCGCCTGGTTGGAGATATCTTTTAGTATATCAAAGGGATATGCATGTAAGTTAATGAAAAAAGGGAGTAAGTGGTTAGGAAAGAGGGTAGTTAATCTCCATGTGGGGAAGTACAATACATTTCTCTATATGCTATAGACAAGAAGATAAGGATGAAGAAAAGAAAAAAAGAAAAATTGTATATATATATATATATATATAAATATATTGTATATATATATATATATATAGGTAGCCCTCAGTTTACGCCGGGGTTAGGTTCCAGAAGGAATGGTTGTAAATTGAAACCGTTGTAAATTGAAACCCAGTTTATAATGTAAGTGAATGGGAAGTGAGGGAGATAGGTTCCGGGCCCCTCTCAAGATTGTCATAAGTAACACCTAATACAATATTTTTAAAGCTTTGAAATGAAGAATTTAAATGCTAAACAGCATTATAAACCTAATACAATAATCACACAACACATAATATATAATAAAACTAAGTTAAATGAACAAAAACATTTGCTAAACAGCATTATTAACCTAATAAAATAATTACACAACACAGACTTCACTTGCATTTTTCTGCAAACAGTTCTTTCTATGCATTCCAATCTGGACTGATTTATAGACAGAAAGATCTTGTTCCTTTGAAATCTGCTCGATAGCTCAGGTCTGGTTAAACTGATTAATTTCAGCTTGCTTGACTTTGCTGCAACACAAGCGGACAGCTCCACCTACTGGCTATTTTAATAAATGCACTGCTTCTCAATGCTTTTCAATAGCAGTCACATGACTGGAAAAAAAGGTTGTTATTCTGAAACGGTGTAAATTGAACCGTTGTAAAACGAGGGCCACCTGTATATATATATATATATATATATATATATATATATATATATATATATATATATTACAAAGTAGATCCGCACTCACTGGACTTTAAAAAACTTACGCCTAGATTTAGAGTTCTGCGTTAGGGTTAAAAAGCAGCGTTAAGGGGTCCTAACGCTGCTTTTTAACGCCCGCTGGTATTTAGAGTCAGCCAGCGCTCATTTTCTTTCCGCGACTCGAGGCTACCGCAGATCCCCTTACGTCAATTACGTATCCTATCTTTTCTATGGGATTTGCCTAACGCTGATATTACGAGTCTTGGAAGAAGTGAGCGGTAGAGCCTCTACCGACAAGACTGCAACCGCAAAAAAGTCTGTAGTTAAGAGCTTTATGGGCTAACGCGGGAACATAAAGCTCTTAACTACTGTTCTATAAAGTACACTAACACCCATAAACTACCTATGAACCCCTAAACCGGGGCCCCCCCACATCACAAACACTAAAATAATTTTTTTTAACCCCTAATCTCCCACTCCGGACACCGCCGCAACCTACATAATCCCTATGAACCCCTAATCTGCTGCCCCTAACATCGCCGACACCTATATTTTATTTATTACCCCCTAATCTGCCCCCCCAACATCGCCGCCACCTAACTTAAATATAATTTAAATACCCCCTAACTTAAATATAATTTAAATTAATCTAAATAAATTTACTACAATTAAATAAATTATTCCTATTTAAAACGAAATACTTACCGATAAAATAAACCCTAAGATAGCTACAATATAACTAATAGTTACATTGTAGCTAGCTTAGGATTTATATTTATTTTACAGGCAACTTTGTATTTATTTTAACTAGGTACAATAGCTATTAAATAGTTAATAACTATTTAATAGCTACCTACTACCTGGGAAAAAAAGGAGCGTTAGCACCGCGGGTCTTTACCGACAAAACTCTAAATCTAGGCGAAAACGTGGTTTATTGTTGTGATGTTTCGGGAATCAAACCGTCCCCTTCATCAGACCCCTTTTTTATTTTTTTGGTCTGATGAAGGGGACGGTTTGATTTCTGAAACGTCACAACAATAAACCACATTTTGTTTTTCAAAGTCCAGTGAGTGTGGATCTACTTTGTACTACTGACAACCCTGGCCATTCGTTGATGAAGTGAGAGTGCTTATCCCACAACTATTGCCTTTATATATATATATATATATATATATATATATATATATATATATATATATATATATATATATATATATATATATATATATATATACATACACATATATATAGACATTTGAGATGCCAATAAGCAAGTTGTAACATCTGTTTACTACAAATATTCCATGTAAACTGCAAGTATTAACTATTAACACTAATCGTATGATGGCATTATGTATATTGATCAGATCGTTTCCCTCCCGTGGTCTCGGCCTCTGGTCACGAGGAGTGGGATAATGTGTAAAATAAGTGAGTAAGCCATCTCTATGCTAGCGGTATCCTGATAAACAGGAAAACGCTAAGGAAAACAATAAACAATAAACATTTTAATGCAAACTAAATAAAAAACTCTAAAGGAGTAACAGCCACTGCAAAGTGGAGATGATGGACTGAGAGAGTTTGTTATCCCCAAGAGTCTTTCTGAAAATTAAATCTTGCCACAGAGTAGGTTGAGTGAACTCTGTAAGGAGATTGAACAGGCCAGTTCATTGAGACCGAGGGTTCAGTTGTTACTTCATCTGATAATGCCTTTGAGGCAATCCGATGCCAATGAGTAGAGCATGCGTTACATGTGCTATTGGGAATGTCGTGCTTAGAAACGTGCATGTCTCCGGTGCTATCTGGGACTGTGTTGTTCAGGACGTGTGTCATTAAAAAGTTTGCAGCCATCCAGGGACCCCCCCCAAGTCCCCGGAAAGACGCATATGCCTTCTTGCTCTGTCCCGCTGATAGAGGTGTCTGAGCACAGGAATTAAGCTGTGTAGTAGCAAAGCTGAAAGTGTTAGCAGGAGAGACGTATAGGTTTTGTGAAAGACCTTTTGTGCCGTGAGGCTCTTTAGGCAGATAGGTGTTGTTAGGCTTCTTTTGTTGGATACTGATGGCCGTTGTAATTTTAATTACTTTATTATCCATCATTAATGCTAGGTCTGATGCTCCAACAGAGGGAGCAGATGTTATTTCATTGGCATAAAAATTACTTAGGAAGAAATCAAATGGGGCTCTGTCTATTAGCCTAAGCATGATTTTTTTTCTAGGTTTTCAAAGTGTTGGTTGAAGTGGTCTTGCAAGTCGATTACTCCAGTGGTGGCCATTTTTAGCTGTAGTGTTGCGTATGGTGTGTGTGGTTCCTCTTATCTTCATTCTGTTCTGAATAACTGCAGTATTTAGGAGCTTCTGCGTTCAGTTTAGGCGGGTTACCTCGGGAGACTGAGGGAGGGTTAGCCACTGCTGCAGGCCTGTATTGTCTAATCCTGCTCACCAGCTTCAGGAATGCAGCAAGATTTGTAGACTGTAGAGTACTATCCAGTAGTACTATGATATAAAGAGCTATAAGTGAATTTTTGCTGTCAATTTTTACCATAAATCGTCGGATTGACGGTAAATCAACTGGAGTTTTGGAGATGTGCACTCGATATGTCTGCTATTTTTATTAGATATGTCAGCTGTTTCATCTTACTGGTTATCTAGTCTTTCAGAACCGTGTTCTAATGACTCTGCTAGTGAGAATCTTTTGGGTTTGCTCATAGACACCAATTATTTTATTTGTGATGCTGTATTTGATATTATGAAGATCAGTATCAAAAGCATGGCTTTGGCAGTCCTTTCTAGGAGAGCCTTATCGCTTAAATTCTGATCTGCTAACATGGTGTCAAAATCCAGATTATTGTCTCTTTCTTTTCAGGGAAAAAAACTATTTGGATCTGATTTAGATTCTCTAATATCTACTTCTTACTGGTGGTAAGGGAGTCTTTTTCCTCAAGACAAGAAGTCTAGAGGGAAATCTAAAGTTTCTAATCGCTTTTGCTCATTTTGTTGATTCCTCTGCTCAGAAACAAGGCATCCCTGGTCAAGTCTGGAGGCCTAGTGCTAACTGGAACAGGTCAAAGCAGGCTTAAATTTCTATCCCTACTACTAAATATGCATGAAGGTGTGGCCCCCCAATCCAGAGGTTCTGGAGGCTTAGTATCAATCTGTCCAGATTCCTAGGTTCTGAATATAGTTTCCCAGGGTTGTCCAATGTTCCAAGGAATCCTGTAAAGTCGCAAGCTTTTTTCCCGTCAGTTTCAGGTCCGGAAACTATGGGAGTGATTGTACCAGTTCCTTTACAGGAACAGGGAGATAGGATTTTATTCAAATCTCATCATTGATACCAAAAAGGAAGGTACTTTCAGACTAGTCCTGAATTTAAAAGCTTTTGAACAAGTGCCAAGCATTTTCACAAAGGATCTAGGTGTTTTATTGTCTGTGATTAGAACTCAGGGTATTGCAGTGTTTCCATACATGAATGACAGCTTGGTTCAAGCTCCGTCTTTTCCTTTATCAGAATCTCACACCAACCAACTGTTGTTGTTTCTTCAACATTGTGGTTGGAGGATCAATTTTCTAAAAAGTTCTCTAATTCCTCAAACAAAGGTAACTTTTTGGGGGATTTCAAATAGATTCAGTCTCCATGAGTCTTTCTCTAACATAGCAGAACAGGTTAAAATTGTCTCTCTGCTTGTCTGAACCTTCAGTTTCTCTCTTTACCCTCTGTTGGTTTTTGTATGGAAGTTCTAGAAGTCATGATTGCAGCTTCAGATGCAATTCTGTTTGCTTGTTTTCACATGAGACCTCTCCAGCTTTGTTTGCTTTGACAATGGTGCAGGGATCATACTCAGCTATCTCAAAGGATATTTCTGGATCCCAGTACAAGTCAGTCTCTGTCTTAGTGGATGGATCTCAATTCATTATTCAGGGGGCTTCTTTTGCTCGTCCTACGACCTACCTGGGCTGTGATCACTAAAGATATATTTGCCCTAGTTGTTTTTTTTGTGGGGTTGTGGATTTAATTTCTCAGTGAAAAAAATATGTTTTTTAAATCTCTCCCTTTATGTTATTATTCATGGACTCCACATCTTTGGTATTAGTTATGCTTACCAGATAAATTAATTTATTTCATGGTGGTGAGAGTCCACAAGACCCCACCCTTTGTTTTTGGGATTAGTATTGTCTTTAGCACATCTTTTTTTCCCTGCTCCATTTATGGCTTTTGTTCCTTTTTACCAACCTCATTTTGCTTGGCTATACATTAAAATAAGTGTATCCTCCAATTCAGGTACAAAATTGTTAAATTTAATAATAAGAACAATAATAAGACCAACTTTAAATCGCATCATTGCATTCAAAATGTAAAAGATCACATAATTTGACAGACATAAAATCATACTTTTGCATCAGCAAGGCCACGGTCAAAGGAAAAATCAGCAAACAAACTGTATACTCAAGATGTGTTATTCAAGCTGTTATAAAGACATTTGAAGAATCAGGAGAGGTCAAGGACAAAAAAGGACTGGAAAGCCAAGAAAACTTTCAAAATATAATGAGAAGTTTCTCACAAGTTTCTTCTTTGAGAGACCGGAAGAAGTCCAGCAAGGACCTGGCTCAGCATCTGGCACCTTCATCTGGATGCCAAGTTGACCCTTCTACAGCCCGTAGAAGCTTGATCAGGAATGGTCTTTGTGGAAGAGTAGCAGCCAAGAAGCCACTATTTCTGAAGTGGAACAGGGTGAAAAGGCTAATATATACTAAAGCTCACAAAGATTGGAATGAAAATCAGTGGAAAAGAGTATTATGAAGTGACAAATCCAAGTTTAAAAATTTTGAGTCCCATCGTCGACAATATGTGAGAAGAAGAGTTGGAGAGAGAAGAATTTTGCAGACTTCAGTGAAGCATGGTGGAGGGTCTATCCCGGTTTGGGGCTGCATTTCTGCCAGTGGTGTTGGCGATATTGTCCGATTTGATGGGATCATGAATGCTGAAAAGTACAGACAAGTTTTAATTCATTATGCCATTCCTTCTGGTAAGCGCCTGATTGGGAATGGTTTTATTTATGGCTTTTGTTCCTTTTTACTAACCTCATTTTGCTTGGCTATACATTAAAATAAGTGTATCCTCCAATTCAGGTGCAAAATTGTTAAATTTAATAATAAGAACAATAATAAGACCAACTTTCAGTCACATCATTGCATTCAAAATGCAAAAGATCACAGAATTTGACAGACATAAAATCATACTTTTGCATCAGCAAGGCCACGGTCAAAGGAAAAATCAGCAAACAAACTGTATACTCAAGATTTGGTATTCAAGCTGTTATAAAGACATTTGAAGAATCAGGAGAGGTCAAGGACAAAAAAGGACTGGAAAGCCAAGAAAACTTTCAAAATATAATGAGAAGTTTCTCACAAGTTTCTTCTTTGAGAGACCGGAAGAAGTCCAGCAAGTACCTGGCTCAGCATCTGGCACCTTCATCTGGATGCCAAGTTGACTCTTCTACAGCCCGTAGAAGCTTGATCAGGAATGGTCTTTGTGGAAGAGTAGCAGCCAAGAAGCCACTATTTCTGAAGTGGAACAGGGTGAAAAGGCTAATATATACTAAAGCTCACAAAGATTGGAATGAACATCAGTGGAAAAGAGTATTATGAAGTGACAAATCCAAGTTTATAAATTTTGAGTCCCATCGTCGACAATATGTGAGAAGAAGAGTTGGAGAGAGAAGAATCTTGCAGCCTTCAGTGAAGCATGGTGGAGGGTCTATCCCGGTTTGGGGCTGCATTTCTGTCAGTGGTGTTGGCGATATTGTCCGATTTGATGGGATCATGAATGCTGAAAAGTACAGACAAGTTTTAATTCATTATGCCATTCCTTCTGGTAAGCGCCTGATTGGGAATGGTTTTATTTTTCAGTATGATAACGATCCCAAGCACAATGCTAATGCAATGAAATCATATTTGGAGAGAAAAACAGCTGATAAAACACTGACAGTCATGGACTTGCCTCCACAGAGTCCAAACCTGAATATTATGGAGGCAGAATGGGATCACCTGGACAGAGAAAGAAAGAAAAGACAACATAAATCTAATTCTGGGAAGTGCTGAAAGAAGCTTGGTATAATATACCAGATTACTTCATAAAACTTCAGGACAGTCTCCACAAAAAAGTTCAAGATGTGCTTAGTGCCAAGGGAGGTCCCACATAATAATGACTTTTGCCTGAAGAAGCCATTTTGTTCTGAATTATTATTTTTTTTATATATTTTGTGTACATAATTCCTGTATTTCTGTTTGTATCTTAATAAAGAGACTGAAAAATAAATATGGATGGTCATTAAAATTTTGCTAAAACAACAAATCTAATGGTGGCATAAGACTTTTGCACAGTACTGTGTATATACATATACAGTATATAAATATATATATATATATATATATATATATATATATATACATACATATAAATATTTAGGCCTAGATTTAGAGTTTGGCGGTAGCCGTGAAAACCAGCGTTAGAGGCTCCTAACGCTGGTTTTAGGCTACCGCCGGTATTTGGAGTCAGTCAGGAAAGGGTCTAACGCTCACTTTTCAGCCGCGACTTTTCCATACCGCAGATCCCCTTACGTCAATTGCGTATCCTATCTTTTCAATGGGATCTTTCTAACTCCGGTATTTAGATTCGTGGCTGAAGTGAGCGTTAGAAATCTAACGACAAAACTCCAGCCGCAGAAAAAAGTCAGTAGTTAAGAGCTTTCTGGGCTAACGCCGGTTTATAAAGCTCTTAACTACTGTGCTCTAAAGTACACTAACACCCATAAACTACCTATGTACCCCTAAACCGAGGTCCCCCCACATCGCCGACACTCGATTACATTTTTTAACCCCTAATCTGCCGAACGCCACCTACGTTATCCTTATGTACCCCTAATCTGCTGCCCCTAACACCGCCGACCCCTATATTATATTTATTAACCCCTAACCTGCCCCCCACAACGTCGCCGCCAGCTACCTACAATAATTAACCCCTAATCTGCCGACCGCAAAGCGCCGCCACCTACATTATAGCTATGTACCCCTAATCTGCTGCCCCTAACACCGCCGACCCCTATATTATATTTATTAGCCCCTAATCTGCCCCCCTCAATGTCGCCTCCACCTGCCTACACTTATTAACCTCTAATCTGCCGAGCGGATCTCACCGCTACTATAATAAAGTTATTAACCCCTAATCCGCCTCACTCCCGCCTCAATAACCCTATAATAAATAGTATTAACCCCTAATCTGCCCTCCCTAACATTGCCGACACCTAACTTCAAGTATTAACCCCTAATCTGCCGACTGGAGCTCACCGCTATTGTAATAAATGTATTAACCCCTAAAGCTAAGTCTAACCCTAACACTAACACCCCCCTAAATTAAATATAATTTAAATCTAACGAAATAAATTAACTCTTATTAAATAAATTATTCCTATTTAAAGCTAAATACTTACCTGTAAAATAAATCCTAATATAGCTACAATATAAATTATATTTATATTATAGCTATTTTAGGATTTATATTTATTTTACAGGTAACTTTGTATTTATTTTAGCCAGGTACAATAGCTATTAAATAGTTAAGAACTATTTAATAGCTAAAATAGTTAAAATAATTACAAAATTACCTGTAAAATAAATCCTAACCTAAGTTACAATTAAACCTAACACTACACTATCAATACATTAATTAAATACAATATCTACAAATAAATACAATGAAATAAACTAACTAAAGTACAAAAAATAAAAAAGAACTAAGTTACAAAAATAAAAAAATATTTACAAACATCAGAAAAATATTACAACAATTTTAAACTAATTACACCTACTCTAAGCCCCCTAATAAAATAACAAAGACCCCCAAAATAAAAAAATGCCCTACCCTATTCTAAATTACAAAAGTTCAAAGCTCTTTTACCTTACCAGCCCTGAACAGGGCCCTTTGCGGGGCATGCCCCAAAGAATTCAGCTCTTTTGCCTGTAAAAAAAACACATACAATACCCCCCCAACATTACAACCCACCACCCACATACCCCTAATCTAACCCAAACCCCCCTTAAATAAACCTAACACTAAGCCCCTGAAGATCGTCCTACCTTATCTTCACCATACCAGGTTCACCGATCGATCCAGAAGAGCTCCTCCGATGTCTTGATCCAAGCCCAAGCGGGGGGCTGAAGAGGTCCATGATCCGGCTGAAGTCTTCATCCAAGCGGGAGCTGAATAGGTCCATGATCCGGCTGAAGTCTTCTATCAACGGCATCTTCAATCTTCTTTCTTCCGGATACCATGTTCATCCCGCCGACGCGGAACATCCATCTTCACCGACGACTTCCCGACGAATGACGGTTCCTTTAAGGGACGTCATCCAAGATGGCGTCCCTCGAATTCCGATTGGCTGATAGGATTCTATCAGCCAATCGGAATTAAGGTAGGAAAATTCTTATTGGCTGATGGAATCAGCCAATCAGAATCAAGTTCAATCCGATTGGCTGATCCGATCAGCCAATCAGATTGAGCTCGCATTCTATTGGCTGATCAGAACAGCCAATAGAATGCAAGCTCAATCTGATTGGCTGATTGAATCAGCCAATCGGATTGAACTTGATTCTGATTGGCTGATTCCATCAGCCAATCAGAATTTTCCTACCTTAATTCCGATTGGCTGATAGAATCCTATCAGCCAATCGGAATTCGAGGGACGCCATCTTGGATGACGCCCCTTAAAGGAACCGTCATTCGTCAGGAAGTCGTCGGAGAAGAAGGATGGATCCGCGATGGAGGTCTTGAAGATCAGCTGGTCGTCATCGTATTGAAGAACATAGAAGATGCGGCTTGGATGAAGATGTTTGCCGGTCTTCTGCCCGCTTGGATCAAGACTTCAGCCGGAGGATGGACGTCACTCTTCAGCCCCCCGCTTGGGTTTGGATCAAGACATCAGAGGCTCTTCTATCAGCCAATCGGAATTCGAGGGACGCCATCTTGGATGACGCCCCTTAAAGGAACCGTCATTCGTCAGGAAGTCGTCGGAGAAGAAGGATGGATCCGCGATGGAGGTCTTGAAGATCAGCTGGTCGTCATCGGATTGAAGAACATAGAAGATGCGGCTTGGATGAAGATGTTTGCCGGTCTTCTGCCCGCTTGGATCAAGACTTCAGCCGGAGGATGGACGTCACTCTTCAGCCCCCTGCTTGGGCTTGGATCAAGACATCGGAGGCTCTTCTGGATCGATCGGTGAACCTGGCATGGTGAAGACAAGGTAGGAAGATCTTCAGGGGCTTAGTGTTAGGTTTATTTAAGGGGGGTTTGGGTTAGATTAGGGGTATGTGGGTGGTGGGTTGTAATGTTGGGGGGGGGTATTGTATGTTTTTTTTTACAGGCAAAAGAGCTGAATTCTTTGGGGCATGCCCCGCAAAGGGCCCTGTTCAGGGCTGGTAAGGTAAAAGAGCTTTGAACTTTTGTAATTTAGAATAGGGTAGGGCATGTTTTTATTTTGGGGGTCTTTGTTATTTTATTAGGGGGCTTAGAGTAGGTGTAATTAGTTTAAAATTGTTGTAATTTTTTTCTAATGTTTGTAAATATTTTTTTATTTTTTGTAACTTAGTTCTTTTTTATTTTTTGTACTTTAGTTAGTTTATTTCATTGTATTTATTTGTAGATATTGTATTTAATTAATGTATTGATAGTGTAGTGTTAGGTTTAATTGTAGGTATTTTATGTAATTAATTTATTGATAGTGTATTGTTAGGTTTAATTGTAACTTAGATTAGGATTTATTTTACAG
Organism: Bombina bombina; assembly: GCF_027579735.1. Lineage (NCBI taxonomy): Eukaryota > Metazoa > Chordata > Amphibia > Anura > Bombinatoridae > Bombina > Bombina bombina. The sequence goes on from NC_069505.1 coordinate 506,914,252, forward strand.
GTAATTTTGTAATTATTTTAACTATTTTAGCTATTAAATAGTTCTTAACTATTTAATAGCTATTGTACCTGGTTAAAATAAATACAAAGTTACCTGTAAAATAAATATAAATCCTAAAATAGCTATAATATAATTATAACTTATATTGTAGCTATATTAGGGTTTATTTTACAGGTAAGTATTTAGCTTTAAATAGGAATAATTTATTTAATAAGAGTTAATTTATTTCGTTAGATTTAAATTATATTTAATTTAGGGGGGTGTTAGGGTTAAAGTTAGACTTAGCTTTAGGGGTTAATAAATTTATTAGAGTAGCGGTGAGCTCCTGTCGGCAGATTAGGGGTTAATACTTGAAGTTAGGTGTCGGCAATGTTAGGGAGGGCAGATTAGGGGTTAATACTATTTATTATAGGGTTATAATATATAATAATAAATATGGATGGTCATTAAAATTTTGCTAAAACAACAAATCTAATGGTGGCATAAGACTTTTGCACAGTACTGTGTATATACATATACAGTATATAAATATATATATATATACATACATATAAATATTTAGGCCTAGATTTAGAGTTTGGCAGTAGCCGTGAAAACCAGCTTTAGAGGCTCCTAACGCTGGTTTTAGGCTACCGCCGGTATTTGGAGTCAGTCAGGAAAGGGTCTAACGCTCACTTTTCAGCCGCGACTTTTCCATACCGCAGATCCCTTTACGTCAATTGCGTATCCTATCTTTTCAATGGGATCTTTCTAACTCCGGTATTTAGATTCGTGGCTGAAGTGAGCGTTAGAAATCTAACGACAAAACTCCAGCTGCAGAAAAAAGTCAGTAGTTAAGAGCTTTCTGGGCTAACGCCGGTTTATAAAGCTCTTAACTACTGTGCTCTAAAGTACACTAACACCCATAAACTACCTATGTACCCCTAAACCGAGGTCCCCCCACATCGCCGACACTCAATTACATTTTTTTAACCCCTAATCTGCCGACCGCCACCTACGTTATCCTTATGTACCCCTAATCTGCTGCCCCTAACACCGCCGACCCCTATATTATATTTATTAACCCCTAACCTGCCCCCCACAACGTCGCCGCCAGCTACCTACAATAATTAACCCCTAATCTGCCGACCGCAAAGCGCCGCCACCTACATTATAGCTATGTACCCCTAATCTGCTGCCCCTAACACCGCCGACCCCTATATTATATTTATTAGCCCCTAATCTGCCCCCCTCAATGTCGCCTCCACCTGTCTACACTTATTAACCCCTAATCTGCCGAGCGGATCTTACCGCTACTATAATAAAGTTATTAACCCCTAATCTGCCTCACTCCCGCCTCAATAACCCTATAATAAATAGTATTAACCCCTAATCTGCCCTCCCTAACATCGCCGACACCTAACTTCAAGTATTAACCCCTAATCTGCCGACTGGAGCTCACCGCTATTGTAATAAATGTATTAACCCCTAAAGCTAAGTCTAACCCTAACACTAACAACCCCCTAAATTAAATATAATTTAAATCTAACGAAATAAATTAACTCTTATTAAATAAATTATTCCTATTTAAAGCTAAATACTTACCTGTAAAATAAATCCTAATATAGCTACAATATAAATTATATTTATATTATAGCTATTTTAGGATTTATATTTATTTTACAGGTAACTTTGTATTTATTTTAGCCAGGTACAATAGCTATTAAATAGTTAAGAACTATTTAATAGCTAAAATAGTTAAAATAATTACAAAATTACCTGTAAAATAAATCCTAACCTAAGTTACAATTAAACCTAACACTACACTATCAATAAATTAATTAAATAAAATACCTACAATTACCTACAATTAAACCTAACACTACACTATCAATACATTAATTAAATACAATATCTACAAATAAATACAATGAAATAAACTAACTAAAGTACAAAAAATAAAAAAGAACTAAGTTACAAAAATAAAAAAAATATTTACAAACATCAGAAAAATATTACAACAATTTTAAACTAATTACACCTACTCTAAGCCCCCTAATAAAATAACAAAGACCCCCAAAATAAAAAAATGACCTACCCTGGGGGCGGAGCTAGCCAGCCTGAGAGATGGCGGCTGTCTAACTGAGCTCTTAGGCCCCAGCTAGGTGAAAACGCCTTAGGCATTAGCCATCCTGCACTTTAAGGCCATAAACCGCTAGATAAATGAGCGACCAACCTCAGACATAGGTTCTGCTAGACCTGTGTGCCTCGCTACAAGAGATCTGCCTTTTGGGAGAGAGCGCACTGAGCGCACATACACACCTCGCTTCAAGCTCTGATGGCGGCATGGTAAGGGAAGATCAGGGTCCGGAGACACCTACATTTAGAGATACCTAGAGACAAACCATCCGGAAAGCACATAGACCTACCAGAACTCCGGTACCTTAAATGCCACACCGGAACGTACTGAAGATAATGCAGCGACGGGCCGCAGCCTGTACTAAAGTTTTGATGCGCACTTAAATTACCATCCACCGGGAGCAAGCTACAGCAAACAGATCACTGCAACAAGGGGGTAAGAAAAACGGATCATATAATACTCACCCTGCTATAAAAGAAAAGTTGTGCTCCATCACCCTCACAGTGTTAAAGACTTATTATAGCAAGCGGTGCACTAAAAACTTTGACAGCTAGATTAAAGGTGTTATAAACATCCCCTCAAGTGCATTTGACAAAATGAAAGCTTACATACCCTGCTATAATTAACACATACGCTACTGCATGTGGAAAAGTCTCATAGAATCAAACACAGCCCTCCAAGCACAGACAACCAAATATAATGTGTCACACATTATATGGACATTTGTACAAGCCTCTGCACATGGAAAACTTGATCACACCTTAACTACTAACAGCTGCAGTGTGTTCACTCTTTTTGGGCCAGATTAACAGATTATACCTCTTATAAAGAACCTGCAACGACAGTATATACTTAAAGAACTTTGTACTCAACACCAAGATCTTTATCTATCTTTTAAGGATTTAGTGAAGGCAGAGGGGCAAAATCCATCCAAAGATGTCTCCAAAAAAAATTAATAAACCAAGCAAGAATGCTAAACCCCTGAAAACATCCACTCATACAGTAAACAACTTTTTCAAGACGCTTGAGACAAAAAACATAGCGCCTACAGAAGATGCAATGCCAGACCTTAGGTCTGAACACAGTTCTTCAGAATCTGAAAGTGACCTCGCTTCAGAAAGCATTACCATCCCCACAGCTCTCTTCAAAACAATCCCTTCAAAAAAGGACTTTTCTTCTCTTATTTCACAGGTCAAGCAATGCATCAAGGAGGAAATCTCAGACCTCAAAAAGGACATCTCTGACATTGGTCACAGAGTAGAATCACTCGAAAACACCCAGGATCTACATGCAGACACTATCACAGACCTGCAAAGCACCGTTCAGAAACAAGATACAACTATCAATGAGCTGGAGGATAAGATAGATGATATCGAAAATCGCAGCAGACGTCATAATATTAGATTACGGGGAATCCCTGAAACCATTTTACCACCAGATATTGAACAATATCTCCAAGACTTCTTTAGCACGTTAAAAAAAGAAGAAACACCCTCAAAAATCTGCATAGACAGAGCTCACAGAGCCCAACGACCTAAACCACTAGCGGGACAAGCACCAAGGGACATCATAGCCCGCATCACTAATTTCCAAGAGAAAGAGGAGCTAATGAAGTTAGCCAGAGAACAACAGCCCATAAAATATGACAACATGGACATTCAAATGTTCGCCGATTTGTAACAGAGAACTCTTTCAAAAAGACGAGAACTTAAACCACTCACGTCGCTATTGAGAAAACTAAACATCCCCTACAGATGGGGGTTCCCCTTTCATCTGTTAATCCTCTGGAAAGGAAGACGCATCACTTGCACATCTACTAAAGTTATACCAGACATATGCAGGGATCTGGACATCCCTATCCCTCAGCTAGAGGAAAATGCAGAGCCTCAAGAGAAACACACAGGTCCAAGCAAACCGAACCCTCTACCACAAAGGAGTGGAGACAGGCGTCTCAGAAGAAACCCCGCAAATCTGTACAATCCACATCTCCATCATTAGAAGAAAGGGGATGAAAAATCTTTGCTGCACACAAGGACATATCCTGAACTCTCGAATAGTCCCCAATGGAGACCCCTAACTGCAAGTATTATCTATACTCCAGAACTCACGAGGCATACAGAACCTCAGAGATATTAAAATAGTGTCTTAAAGGTTAAATTGTTAACAGTTAACTAATGTTGACTTTATTTTTTTTCACCTAGCCGGGAGTTTATCTCCCTAGAATAGAATTATGTTGTTTGAACATGTGTTGAAATTATTGTGTTTTACTGTTCTTCTTCTTTACCTATTCTTCTCCCTTCCTTGCTTTTCTATTCTGTCCTGTTCTCTATTGAAGCATATGACACCACTTATATGTTCACCAGTATATAATCTATGTTCACACATACTACCCTCTCTGACACATATACAACATGTCGATTAATCACACACCACAAAATTTAACTATCTTCACACAGAACGCTAAAGGACTCAATTGCCCTAACAAGAGAAGGCTAGCTATACTAGACCTCCAAAAAAAAGGAGGGCACATACTAATGCTCCAAGAGACCCATTTTAAGGGGAAAAATATCCCCAAATATTTCTCCTCACACTACCCCCTACATTTCCACAGCACTAACCCACACAAAAAAATTAATGGAGTAAGCATTTTAATCCACAAATCTCTCCCCTTTGTTAAAACCCAAACCATAGGAGACAAAGAAGGCAGGTACATATGTTTAAAAGGTCTCCTATATGGTAAACCAGTAACTCTAATAAACGTCTACTCCCCAAACTCACACCAAGATAAATTTGTATCCTCAGTTGTAGACCTACTCCTTAAAGAAGCAAAAGGCTCCTTAATCATGGCAGGAGACTTGAATCTCCCCCTAGACCCCACAGTCGACTGCTCAAACCCCTCTTCTAGAGCTAAAATCCCGAACCTCCCTATTATCTGGCAAAAATTTAAACTCCTCGGCTTACATGATGCCTGGAGATATTTCAACCCTCAAAAAATAGATTTCACCTTTTTTTCCCATCCAAAATGTAACTATTCCAGACTGGACTACATTATGGTTGATCACCTAATCCTATCACACACCACACACTCCTCCATACATCATACAACTTGGTCAGACCACTCCCTAGTTTCATGCACCATAAAATGGCCAACGGCCCCCATAAGAACTTTTCAGTGGAGATTGGATGACACATTACTGCTAGACCCAAAGCAAACAGAGTTATTTTCAGAACAGATAAGCTCATATTTCTCTATAAACGAGACACCAGATGTAAATGTGGTCACCCTCTGGGAAGCCCACAAGAGTACTATAAGAGGGGAGTTTATCAAAACTGCCGCCCAAATAAAAAAGAAAAGACGTGAGGAAATAAATCTCTTGGCTAAAGACATATCAGACTTAGATTACAAACACAAATCTAACCCCTCTGACAGATCCACCCTAGAACAACTACAATCCAAAAGAGAACAAATGAACCTTTTATTACAGATAAAATCACAAAAACAACTTCTACACCTTCAGCAAAATTTCTACAGGGAGGGTAATAAGTCAGGCAAACTCTTAGCTAGAGCATTAAAAAAGCAACAACAAAAAACCTATATCCACGCTATAAAGAACCCAGATGGCACACACCTAGAAGACACAAAATCAATAGCTAAAGAGTTCAAGAAATTTTACCACAAACTCTATAATCTTTTCCCATCTAGAGACCCTCACAGTCACGCCTCCCTCTGTAATCAATACCTAGAAAATCTTCCTATCCCCAAACTGAGCCTAGATCAATGCAACCAATTAGATCGTCCAATCCAATTGTCAGAGGTAACAGAAGCGATAAAGCAATTAAAACAAAATAAAGCTCCAGGCCCTGATGGCTACACAGGTTTATATTATAAAACCTTCGCTCCTCTGCTAGCGCCACATTTAACATCCCTATTCAACTCAATCCCAGAAAAATTCCCTTTTCCTGACGAAATGTTGCAAGCCAACATTTCAGTTTTAACAAAACCTGGCAAACCCCCGAACTCACCGGCACATTTCCGTCCAATCTCCTTACTGAACATTGACCTCAAAATGTATGCGAAAATTTTAGCAACCCGACTTAATCAAATTCTCCCCTCCATAGTTCATCAAGACCAAGTAGGGTTTATCCCACAGAGAGAAGCAAAAGACAACACGGTCAAAGTATTAAATTTATTGGAATATGTTACACAAACCAAAACCCCGACTGTTTTCGTTTCCACTGACGCTGAAAAAGCCTTCGACCGACTAGACTGGACTTACTTACGCACGACCCTACAACACTTCCACTTCCCAGAACCCTTCATCTATAAAATCCTTGCCTTGTACTCAAACCCTACAGCACAGGTTAAAATTAATGGTACCCTTTCGGATTCCTTTGAAATCCGAAACGGTTCTAGACAAGGCTGCCCCCTCTCACCACTTCTTTTTGTTTTATCCCTAGAGCCCCTGGCTATCAAAATACGGTTAAACAACCAAATTCAAGGTATATCTATTGCTAACCAGACACATAAACTAGCCATGTTCGCAGACGACATCCTCCTAACACTTACAAACCCTAAAGTATCTCTACAACAAGCTATCACTGAACTAACACAATTTGGCACAGTTTCAAATTTTCTAGTAAACATGACTAAATCAGAATACCTCCCTATAAACCTAACAACCCCCACCCTTAACAACCTGAAATCCACCTGTCCCCTAAAACAACAAACTAAATACCTCAAGTACCTTGGCATTCACATTACTCCAGATAAACAAGACTTGCGCAAATATAATTATGGTAATCTAATCACAGAGCTCCTAACCTTAACATCACATTGGCTTCCAAAAAATATATCGTGGATAGGCAGAATGCAAGCAACAAAAATGGTCCTGCTCCCAAAAGTATTATACATTCTCCAAACAGTCCCCATCCCAGGCATACAAAAAGACCTAGACACTATGCAAAAGATCATAAACGGATACATTTGGAACCGTAGGCCCCCACGAATTAATAGAGACACACTTTTTAAACCCCCATCAGAAGGAGGCCTTGGGGTCCCACATCTCCTATCCTACAAACGTGCCATATCGCTACAGAGAGTACAAGACTGGTACAAATTTAACACTTCCAACCACAAAAGCTGGGTGCAAATTGAAATCGATTTAGCTCCTAATCATGACCTCAGCACAGCATGTTGGAACCCTGCTTACCTTAACAGACATTCCATCTCTTCGTCCTCAATCTCCAATGAGACCTGGTCAGACTGGGAAAATCTCTGTAATACGTCAAATAAAATCTCTTCCAGATTCTCACCCCTCACCACGCTCTTAAATAACCCAGAATTCAGCCCCGGGAAAACCTCAGATTGCAAACTCCTCACAGACCCACAAAAACTCCTTCCCATGTACCTTATCACTCACGAGACTAAGTTTATTAAAGATAGAACCCAACTTGACCTATTAGAGCATCCTTTCTTATCATCTTGGCTCCATGTACACCAAACAAGACACTTTATAATGACACATAAATTTAAAAAAGACCTCACTCAGCCTCCCACAATATTTGAGCAAATGTGTATAACTACAGAGGAGATAAAAGGAGTCATTTCCAAATTGTATAAACTCATCTTAACATATACCTTCCCCGAACTCCCCTCCTACACTAAAAGATGGGATAATGAGTTACGCCTAAATACCCCTGCTAAAACTTGGTCGCTCAGGTTCTCATCTCTGTTACACTCTGCTCACTCAGCTCATGCAAAAGAAACCAACATCAAATTATTGATGAGGTGGTATTTAACGCCAGCCAGAATCAAGTACATACACAAACAATCCTCAGGTTCATGCTGGAGAGGCTGTCACAAAGAAGGCCACCTATCCCACATCTGGTGGGAATGTGAACATATTAAACCATATTGGTCCATTATTTTTTCGAGTATTAATAAAACACTGCACACTCAAATAACACCTGGCCCAGAAATAATAATCTTAAGGCACCCACCGTCAATCACATGCAAAATACGGCAACATTTATTCCATATCATGCTAAATGCAGCTAACCAGCTAATACCAAGAAAATGGAAATCATCTGTAGTGCCCACAATGTCGGAATGGATAGAATTAGTTAATAGAAACCTACTCCTAGAGAGACTATATTACCTCAAACTAGGTCAAATTACACTACACCAGGACATGATGTTCTTGTGGGAATCCTTCAAATTTAGTGATCTAGACACATAAACCCATCTCAGAGATATATACTCATACTCCTAACAATTTGGTCTATGCTTTTTTTCCTCTTTTCCCTCTTTTTCTCTTTCCTCTCTCCTCTTCCTTCCCATCTTTTCTATTTCTTTCTCCAATTGTAACATTGAACAAGTAAATTTGGATTCATGAAATCCATAATAGAACTGCACTAGAAATAAGAGAAAATAATTTTCTGATGTCCCCCCTTAACGGAACATGGAGAGGCTCACATACCATTCTCCTCAACTCAATTACCTTGAGCCTACCATAACATTTGCAAAACTGTGAAAAGACTTTGAACCACGGGACAAAGAAGAAAAGACTCTAATTAATAATATGTGCAACATTTACTGTAACAAAACCCTGTAAGAATTCTGAACTACTCTCTGGTTCTATTGTTTTTTCTTGTTAAAGTTTTACTTCAAACTATAATAAAAATAATATAAATAAAAAAAAAAAAAAATGACCTACCCTAATCTAAATTACAAAAGTTCAAAGCTCTTTTACCTTACCAGCCCTGAACAGGGCCCTTTGCGGGGCATGCCCCAAAGAATTCAGCTCTTTTGCCTGTAAAAAAAACACATACAATACCCCCCCCAACATTACAACCCACCACCCACATACCCCTAATCTAACCCAAACCCCCAAGACTTCAGCCGGAGGATGGACGTCACTCTTCAGCCCCCCGCTTGGGCTTGGATCAAGACATCGGAGGCTCTTCTGGATCGATCAGTGAACCTGGCATGGTGAAGACAAGGTAGGAAGATCTTCAGGGGCTTAGTGTTAGGTTTATTTAAGGGGGGTTTGGGTTAGATTAGGGGTATGTGGGTGGTGGGTTGTAATGTTGGGGGGGGGTATTGTATGTTTTTTTTTACAGGCAAAAGAGCTGAATTCTTTGGGGCATGCCCCGCAAAGGGCCCTGTTCAGGGCTGGTAAGGTAAAAGAGCTTTGAACTTTTGTAATTTAGAATAGGGTAGGGCATGTTTTTATTTTGGGGGTCTTTGTTATTTTATTAGGGGGCTTAGAGTAGGTGTAATTAGTTTAAAATTGTTGTAATTTTTTTCTAATGTTTGTAAATATTTTTTTATTTTTTGTAACTTAGTTCTTTTTTATTTTTTGTACTTTAGTTAGTTTATTTCATTGTATTTATTTGTAGATATTGTATTTAATTAATGTATTGATAGTGTAGTGTTAGGTTTAATTGTAGGTATTTTATGTAATTAATTTATTGATAGTGTATTGTTAGGTTTAATTGTAACTTAGATTAGGATTTATTTTACAGGTAATTTTGTAATTATTTTAACTATTTTAGCTATTAAATAGTTCTTAACTATTTAATAGCTATTGTACCTGGTTAAAATAAATACAAAGTTACCTGTAAAATAAATATAAATCCTAAAATAGCTATAATATAATTATAATTTATATTGTAGCTATATTAGGGTTTATTTTACAGGTAAGTATTTAGCTTTAAATAGGAATAATTTATTTAATAAGAGTTAATTTATTTCGTTAGATTTAAATTATATTTAATTTAGGGGGGTGTTAGGGTTAAAGTTAGACTTAGCTTTAGGGGTTAATAAATTTATTAGAGTAGCAGTGAGCTCCTGTCGGCAGATTAGGGGTTAATACTTGAAGTTAGGTGTCGGCAATGTTAGGGAGGGCAGATTAGGGGTTAATACTATTTATTATAGGGTTATTGAGGCGGGAGTGAGGCGGATTAGGAGTTAATACATTTATTATAGTAGCGCTCAGGTTCGGTCGGTATATTAGGGGTTAATAAGTGTAGTTAGGTGGAGGCGACGTTGGGGGCGGCAGATTAGGGGTTAATAAATATAATATAGGGGTCGGCGATGTTAGGGCAGCAGATTAGGGGTACATAGGGATAATGTAGGTGGCGGGGTGTACAGAGCGGCAGATTAGGGGTTAAAAATAATATGCAGGGGTCAGCGATAGCAGGGGCGGCAGATTAGGAGTTAATAAGTGTAAGGTTAGGGGTGTTTAGACTCGGGGTTCATGTTAGAGTGTTAGGTGCAGACGTAGGAAGTGTTTCCCCATAGGAAACAATGGGGCTGCGTTAGGAGCTGAACGCGGCTTTTTTGCAGGTGTTAGGTTTTTTTTTCAGCACAAACAGCCCCATTGTTTTCTATGGGGGAATCGTGCACGAGCACGTTTTTTAAGCTGGCCGCGTCCGTAAGCAACTCTGGTATCGAGAGTTGCAGTGGCGGTAAATATGCCTGTACGCTCCCTTTTTGGAGCCTAACGCAGCCATTCTGTGAACTCTCAATACCAGAGGTATTTAAAAGGTGCGGCCAGAAAAAAGCCAGCGTTAGCTACGCGGGTCGTTACCGACAAAACTCTAAATCTAGGCCTTAGACATTTATATGTATGTATCTCTATGGTAAAGCCCCTTGCATGACGTTTTCTAACACCTGAGACCTCGGCCTCTACTTATGAAGCCGTCTACTTTCCTGCATTCGCTGGCCCAATACGCTCGCCTACCATCGCCGCCGCGGACCTGAATACGTTCGTCAAAGTTATCAAAAAAGCTGTCAAGAAGCCGCGCACCTAGTACGGGGCGATGAGCAGCGGACTGTTGTTAACTGACAGTCATCGATCTCACTGCTCATCAGCTTCTTCGCAGCTTTCTTGATAGCCTGTCATTAAGCACCCACACTAAACTACACTGTTTTACCCCCTAAACCGCTGCTCCCGGAGCCCCCCCGCACCTAAATAAAGTTATTACCCCCTAAAATGCTGCTCCTGGACCCCGCCGCAACTATAATAAATGTATTAACCCCTAAACCGCCGCACCCATAGCCCACCGCCACCTATATTAAAGTTATTAACCCCTATCCTGCCCCCCACTACACCGCCGCAACCTACATTAAACTCATTAACCCCTAAACTGCGGCTCCCGGACCCCGCCACAACTAAATTAAATATTTAACCCCTAAACTGCCGCTCCCAGACCCCGCCGCCACATATATTAAACTTATTAACCCCCAAACCTAAGTCTAACACTAACACCCCCCTAACTTTAATATTATTTTAATAAATCTAAATAAAACTTACTATTATTAACTAAATTATTCCTATTTAAAACTAAATACTTACATATAAAATAAACCCTAAGATAGCTACAATATAACAAATAATTATATTGTAGCTATTTTAGGATTTATTTTAATTTTACAGGCAACTTTGTATTTATTTTAACTAGGTTCAATAGTTATTAAAGGGACAGTCTAGGCCAAAATAAACTTTCATGATTCAGATAGAGCATGTCATTTTAAACAATTTTCCAATTTACTTTTATCACCAATTTTGCTTTGTTCTCTTGGTATTCTTAGTTGAAAGCTTAACCTAGGAGGTTCATATGCTAATTTCTTAGACCTTGAAGCCCACCTCTTTCAGATTGCATTTTAACAGTTTTTCACCACTAGAGGGTGTTAGTTCACGTATTTCATATAGATAACACTGTGCTCGTGCACGAGAAGTTATCTGGGAGCAGGCAATGATTGGCTAGACTGCAAGTCTGTCAAAAGAACTGAAAAAAGGGGCAGTTTGCAGAGGCTTAGATACAAGATAATCACAGAGGTTAAAAGTATATTATTATAACTGTGTTGGTTATGCAAAACTGGGAAATGGGTAATAAAGGGATTATCTATCTTTTAAAACATTAAAAATTCTGGTGTAGACTGTCCCTTTTAATAGCTATTTCATAATTACCTAGCTAAAATACTTAAAAAATTACCTGTAAAATAAATTCTAACCTAAGTTACAATTAAACCTAACACTACACTATCATTAAATTAATTAAATAAATTAACTACAATTACCTAAAATTAAATTAAATTACATAAACTAAACTATAGTACAAAAACAAACAAACACTAAATTACAGAAAATAAAAAAGAATTACAAGAAGTTTAAACTAATTACACCTAATCTAAGCCCCCTAATAAAATAATAAAGCCCCCCAAAATAAAAAAAATGCCCTACCCTATTCTAAATTACAAAGTAACCAGCTCTTTTACCAGCCCTTAAAAGCACTTTTTGTGGGATATTGCCCCAAAGTAATCAGCTTTTTTACCTGTAAAAAAAATATACCCCCCCAACATTAAAACCCACCACCCACATACCCCTACTCTAACCCACCCAAACCCCCCTTAAAAAAACCTAACACTAACCCCCTGAAGATCTCCTTACCTTGAGTCGTCTTCACCCAGCCAAGCCGAATTCTTCATCCAAGTGGCGCAGAAGAGGTCCTCCATCCAGCAGAGGTCTTCATCCAGGCGGCGTCTTCAATCTTCATCCATCCGGAGCGGAGCGGAGCCATCTTCCAAGATGGCGTCCCTCAAATTCCGATTGCCTGATAGGATTCAATCAGCCAATCGGATTGAGCTTGCATTCTATTGGATCAGCCAATAGGATTGAACTTCAATCTGATTGGCTGATTGAATCAGCCAATCAGATTTTTCCTACCTTAATTCCGATTGGCTGATAGAATACTATCAGCCAATCGGAATTCGAGGGGACGCCATCTTGGATGACGTCCCTTAAAGGAACCTTCATTCATCGTTCAGTCGTTGGTTGAAGAGGATGGCTCCGCGTCGGCTCCTTGGAAGATGGCTCCGCTGCGCTCCGGATGGATGAAGATTGAAGACGCCGCCTGGATGAAGACTTCTGCTGGATGGAGGACCTCTTCTGCGCCACTTGGATGAAAAATTCGGCTCGGCTGGGTGAAAACGACTCAAGGTAGGGAGATCTTCAGGGGGTTAGAGTAAGGTTTTTTTAAAGGGGGTTTGGGTGGGTTAGAGTAGGGGTATGTGGGTGGTGGGTTTTAATGTTGGGGGGTTGTATTTTTTTTTACAGATAAAAGAGCTGATTACTTTGGGGCAATGCCCCGCAAAAAAGCCCTTTTAAGGGCTAATTAGTTTAAACTTCTTGTAATTCTTTTTTATTTTCTGTAATTTAGTGTTTGTTTTTTTTGTACTATAGTTTAGTTTATTTAGTTTAATTTAATTTTAAGTAATTGTAGTTAATTTATTTAATTAATTTAATGATAGTGTAGTGTTAGGTTAAATTGTAACTTAGGATAGGATTTATTTTACAGGTAATTTTGTAAGTATTTTAGCTAGGTAGTTATTAAATAGTTAATAACTATTTAATAAGTACCTAGTTAAAATAAATACAAAGTTGCCTGTAAAATTAAAATAAATCCTAAAATAGCTACAATATAATTATTAGTTATATTGTAGCTATCTTAGGGTTTATTTTACAGGTAAGTATTTAGTTTTAAATAGGTATAATTTAGTTAATACAAGTAATATTATTTAGGTTTATTAAAATAATATTTAAGTTAGGGGGGTTAGGGTTAGTGTTAGACTTAGGTTTAGGGGTTAATAATTTTAATATAGGTGGCGGCAGTATAGGGGGGGCAGGATAGGGGTTAATAACTTTAATATAGGTGGCGGCGGGTCCGGGAGCGGCGGTTTAGGGGTTAAACAATTTATTTAGTTGCGGCGGGGTCCGGGATCCGCAGGATAGGGGTTAATAAGTTTATGTAGGTGGCGGCGGTATAGGGGGCGGCAGATTAGGGGTTAATATGTATAATGTAGGTGGCGGCGGGGTCCGGGAGCGGCGGTTTAGGGGGTAATAAATTTATTTAGTTGCGGCGGTGTAGGGGGGGCAGATTAGGGGTGTTTAGACTCAGGGTACATGTTAGGGTGTTAGATGTAGACATTTCCCATAGAAATCAATGGGATATTGGGCAGCAGCGAACATGAGCTTTCGCTATGATCAGACTCCCATTGATTCCTATGGGATCCGCCGCCTCCAGGGCGGTGGATTGAAATCCAGGGACGCTGGCCCGGAATAGTGGCGAGCGTACCTGGTAGTAGTTTGATAACTACCAAAAGTAGTCAGATTGTGCCAAACTTGCGTTCGGAACATCTGTAGTGACGTAACCATTGATCTGTGTCGGACTGAGTCCGGCGGATCGTAGGTTACGTCACTATATTCTACTTTTGCCGGGCAGTAGGGGTTGATAACTAAGGCGAATCAGCCTCGCCACAAATACGCTGCGGAATTCCAGCGTATTTGCGGTTGACGGCTTGATAACTAGAGGCCCTCATATCTTTGAACTCTTATAACTTTTTATTGCAATATTTTTTTTAAATAATTTTTATGATAAAGTGTTATTATGATTGTAACTGTATTTTTTATGTTTTCTGGGACACTTTTTATTCTAGCACAACAGTCAACCAGAGTTTTGAGGTCGCAATAACCCAATGTGTATTAAACTCAATTGTGCTAGAGCAAACAAGTTTACTTTCAATTTGAAATACGCACGCTACTTCTGATGCGTGCAAACAGCCACAATAAAACCACTTGTCGCTTGCTTGTAACAGTTAGCCCTCCACTCATTGAGGCCTATTTATTAAAGGTCTGTCGGACCTGATCCAACAGTGCGGATCAGGTCTGTCAGACCTCGCTGAATGCGGAGAGCAATACGCTCTCTGTATTCAGCATTGCACCAGCAGCTCTTGTGAGCTGCTGGTGCAACGCCGCCCTCTGCAGATTCGCAGCCAATCGGCCGCCAATAAGGAGGTGTCAATCAACCCAATCGTACTCGATCGTGTTGAAATGTGGCGATCTCTATCCGTCTGCTCAGAGCAGGCGGACAGGGTTATGGAGCAGCGGTCTTTAGACTGCTGCTCCATAACTTGCGTTTCTGGTGAGCCTGTAGGTTCGCCAGAAACACGGGCCCTCAGGCTTCATTCGGAGCTTGATAAATGGGCCTCATAATCTGGCCTATAGACAGATAGATACATAGGGGGGTAGTTATCAACGCGTCTACTTTTCCTGCCTTCGCCGGTCCAATACGCCCGCCTAAGCTCGCCTCACATCGCCGCCGCGGACCTGCAAAAATTTGCCTAAGTTATCAAAAAAGCTGTCAAAAAGCTGCGCACCAAGTACGGGGCGATGACCAGCGGGCTGTGATAGTTATCACTCATCCGATCTCGCTGCTCTTCGGCTTTTTTACAGCTTTCTTGCTAGCCTGTCACTAAGCACCCACACTAACTACACTGTTCTACCCCCTATACCGGCGCCCCCGGAGCCTCCCGCAACTAAATAAAGTTAGTAACCCCTAAACCGCCGCTCCTAGACCCCGCCGCAACTCTTATAAATGTATTAACCCCTAAACACCGTCGCAACCTACATTATACCTAGTAACCCCTATCCTGCCCCCCCTATACACTGTGTGCAGAATTATTAGGCAAATGAGTATTTTGACCACATCATCCTCTTTATGCATGTTGTCTTACTCCAAGCTGTATAGGCTCGAAAGCCTACTACCAATTAAGCATATTAGGTGATGTGCATCTCTGTAATGAGAAGGGGTGTGGTCTAATGACATCAACACCCTATATCAGGTGTGCATAATTATTAGGCAACTTCCTTTCCTTTGGCAAAATGGGTCAAAAGAAGGACTTGACAGGCTCAGAAAAGTAAAAAATAGTGAGATATCTTGCAGAGGGATGCAGCACTCTTAAAATTGCAAAGCTTCTGAAGCGTGATCATCGAAAAATCAAGCGTTTCATTCAAAATAGTCAACAGGGTCGCAAGAAGTGTGTGGAAAAACCAAGGCGCAAAATAACTGCCCATGAACTGAGAAAAGTCAAGCGTGCAGCTGCCAAGATGCCACTTGCCACCAGTTTGGCCATATTTCAGAGCTGCAACATCACTGGAGTGCCCAAAAGCACAAGGTGTGCAATACTCAGAGACATGGCCAAGGTAAGAAAGGCTGAAAGACGACCCCTACTGAACAAGACACACAAGCTGAAACGTCAAGACTGGGCCAAGAAATATCTCCAGACTGTTTTATCTAAGGTTTTATGGACTGATGAAATGAGAGTCAGTCTTGATGGGCCAGATGGATGGGCCCGTGGCTGGATTGGTAAAGGGCAGAGAGCTCCAGTCCGACTCAGACGCCAGCAAGGTGGAGGTGGAGTACTGGTTTGGGCTGGTATCATCAAAGATGAGCTTGTGGGGCCTTTTCGGATTGAGGATGGAGTCAAGCTCAACTCCCAGTCCTACTGCCAGTTTCTGGAAGACACCTTCTTCAAGCAGTGGTACAGGAAGAAGTCTGCATCCTTCAAGAAAAACATGATTTTCATGCAGGACAATGCTCCATCACACGCGTCCAAGTATTCCACAGCGTGGCTGGCAAGAAAGGGTATAAAAGAAGAAAATCTAATGACATGGCCTTCTTGTTCACCTGATCTGAACCCCATTGAGAACCTGTGGTCCATCATCAAATGTGAGATTTACAAGGAGGGAAAACAGTTCACCTCTCTGAACAGTGTCTGGGAGGCTATGGTTGCTGCTGCACGCAATGTTGATGGTGAACAGATCAAAACACTGACAGAATCCATGGATGGCAGGCTTTTGAGTGTCCTTGCAAAGAAAGGTGGCTATATTGGTCACTGATTTGTTTTTGTTTTGTTTTTGAATGTCAGAAATGTATATTTGTGAATGTTGAGATGTTATATTGGTTTCACTGGTAAACATAAATAATTGAAATGGGTATATATTTGTTTTTTGTTAAGTTGCCTAATAATTATGCACAGTAATAGTCACCTGCACACACAGATATCCCCCTAAAATAGCTATAACTAAAAACAAACTAAAAACTACTTCCAAAACTATTCAGCTTTGATATTAATGAGTTTTTTGGGTTCATTGAGAACATGGTTGTTGTTCAATAATAAAATTAATCCTCAAAAATACAACTTGCCTAATAATTCTGCACTCCCTGTATACTTTAATAAATTATTCCTATTTAAAACTAAATGCTTACCTGTAAAATAAACCCTAAGATAGCTACAATATAATTAATAATTACATTGTAGCTATTTTAGGATTTATATTTATTTTACAGGTAACTTTGTATTTATTTTAGCTAGTTAGAATAGTTATTAAATAGTTATTAACTATTTAACAAGTACCTTGCTAAAAGAAATACAAAATTACCTGTAAAATAAATTCTAACCTAAGTTACAATTAAACCTAACACTACACTATCATTACATTAATTAAATAAATTAACTACAAATCACTACAATTAAATACAATTACATAAACTAACTAAAGTACAAAAAATAAAAAAAGCTAAGTTACAAAAAAATAAAAAAAAATAAGTTACAAACATTTAAAAAATATTACAACAATTTTAAGCTACTTACACCTAATCTAAGCCCCCTAATAAAATAACAAAGCCCCCCAAAATAAAAAAATGCCCTACCCTATTCTAAATTAAAAAGTTCAAGGCTCTTTTACCTTACCAGCCCTTAAAAGGGCCTGTCGTGGGGCATGCCCCAAAGAATTCAGCTCTTTTGCCTGTAAAAGAAAAATACAACCCCCCCCCAACATTAAAACCCACCACCCACATACCCCTAATCTAACCCAAACCCCCCTTAAAAAAACCTAACACTACCCCCCCTGAAGATCATCCTACCTTGAGTCGTCTTCACTAAGCCGAGCAGCGATGGAACCGAAGAGGAGATCCGGAGCGTCAGAAGTTATCCTCCAAGGGGCGCTGAAGAAATCTTCCATCCGATGAAGTGATCCTCCAAGCGGCGCTGAAGAAGTCTTCCATCCAATGAAGTGATCCTCCAAGCGGCGCTGAAGAAGTCTTCGATCCGGGCGATGTCATCTTCCAAGCGGGGTCTTCAATCTTCTTCTTCAGGATCCATCTTGCAGACCTCCGACACGGAACATCCTGCTGGCCCGACGGACTACCGACGAATGAAGGCTCCGTTAAGGGACGTCATCCAAGATGGCGTCCCTTCAATTCCGATTGGCTGATAGGATTCTATCAGCCAATCGGAATTAAGGTAGGAAAAATCTGATTGGCTGATTGAATCAGCCAATCAGATTGAAGTTCAATCCGATTGGCTGATCCAATCAGCCAATCAGATTGAGCTCGCATTCTATTGGCTGTTCCGATCAGCCAATAGAATGCAAGCTCAATTCCGATTGGCTGATAGGATTCTATCAGCCATTCGGAATTAAGGTAGGAAAAATCTGATTGGCTGATTGAATCAGCCAATCAGATTGAAGTTCAATCCGATCCAATCAGCCAATCAGATTGAGCTCGCATTCTATTGGCTGTTCCTATCAGCCAATAGAATGCGAGCTCAATCTGATTGGCTGATTCAATCAGCCAATCAGATTTTTCCTACCTTAATTCCGATTGGCTGATAGAATCCTATCAGCCAATCGGAATTGAAGGGACACCATCTTGGATGACGTCCCTTAAAGGAGCCTTCATTCGTCGGTAGTCCGTCGGGCCAGCAGGATGTTCTGCGTCGGAGGTCTGCAAGATGGATCCTGAATAAGAAGATTGAAGACCCCGCTTGGAAGATGACATCGCCCGGATCGAAGACTTCTTCAGCGCCGCTTGGAGGATAACTTCTGCCGCTCCGGATCTCCTCTTCGGTTCCATCGCTGCTCGGCTTAGTGAAGACGACTCAAGGTAGGATGATCTTCAGGGGGGTAGTGTTAGTTTTTTTTTAAGGGGGGTTTGGGTTAGATTAGGGGTATGTGGGTGGTGGGCTTTAATGTTAGGGGGGGGTTGTATTTTTCTTTTACAGGCAAAAGAGCTGAATTCTTTGGGGCATGCCCCACGAAAGGCCCTTTTAAGGGCTGGTAAGGTAAAATTTGAACTTTTTTAATTTAGAATAGGGTAGGGCATTTTTTTTTATTTTGGGGGGCTTTGTTATTTTATTAGGGGGCTTAGATTAGGTGTAAGTAGCTTAAAATTGTTGTAATATTTTTTAAATGTTTGTAACTTATTTTTTTATTTTTTGTAACTTAGCTTTTTTTATTTTTTGTACTTTAGTTAGTTTATGTAATTGTATTTAATTGTAGTTATTTGTAGCTAATTTATTTAATTAATGTAATTATAGTGTAGTGTTAGGTTTAATTGTAACTTAGGTTAGGATTTATTTTACAGCTAATTTTGTATTTCTTTTAGCTAGGTAGTTATTAAATAGTTAATAACTATTTAATAACTATTCTAACTAGCTAAAATAAATACAAAGTTACCTGTAAAATAAATATAAATCCTAAGATATTGTAGCTATCTTAGGGTTTATTTTACAGGTAAGTATTTAGTTTTAAATAGGAATAATTTATTAAAGTATAGTGTAGTGTTAGGATTAATTGTAACTTAGGTTAGTTTTTATTTTACAGGTAAATTTCTCTTTATTTTAGCTAGGTAGCTATTAAATAGTTAATAACTATTTAATAGCTATTGTACCTAGTTAAAATAAATTGAAATTTGCCAGTAAAATAAAAATAAATCCTAACATAGCTACAATATAATTATTATTTATATTGTAGCTATATTAGGGTTTATTTTAAAGGTAAGTATTTAGTTTTAAATAGGATTAATTTAGTTCATACAATAAATATTATTTAGATTTATTTAATTAATATTTAAGTTAGGGGGGTGTTAGGGTTAGTGTTAGACTTAGGTTTAGGGGTTAATAATTTTATTACAGTGGCGGCGGTGTAGTGGGGGGCAGGATAGGGGTTAATAAATTTATTACAGTGGCGACGGTGTAGGGGGGCAGGATAGGGGTTAATAAATTTAATATAGGTTGCGGCAGGGTCCGGGAGCGGCGGTTTAGGGGTTAATACATATATTATAGTTGCGGCGGGGTCAGGGAGCGGCGGTTTAGGGGTTAACATGTTTATTATAGCTTGCGGTGGGCTCCGGGACCGGCGGGTTAGGGGGTAATACATTTATTTAGTTGCGGCGGTGTAGGGGGGACAGATTAGTGGTGTTTAGACTCGGGGTACATGTTAGGGTGTTAGGTGCAGACATCTCCCATAGGAATCAATGGGATGTCGGGCAGCAGCGAACATGAACTTTCGCTTTTGTCAGACTCCCATTGATTCCTATGGGATCCGGCGCCTCCAGGGCGGCGGATTGAAAACCAGGTACGCTGGGCCGTAAAAGTGCCGAGCGTACCTGCTAGTTTTTTGATAACTAGCAAAAGTAGTCAGATTGTGCCGCACTTGTGTGCGGAACATCTGGAGTGACGTAAGAATCGATCTGTGTTGGACTGAGTCCGACGGATCGAAGCTTACGTCACAAAAATCTACTTTTGCCGGTATCTAGGGCTTGATAACTTAGGCGAATCAGCCTCGCCACAAATACGCTGCGGAATTCCAGCGTATTTGAGGTTGACGGCTTGATAACTAGAGGCCATAGGCAGATATATTTACCAATATCTAGTTCGATAGTCATCTAGAGTTAAATTGATAGGAAGATAGACAGATAGATAGATAGATAGATAGATAATCAGACAGACAAAGATTTATAAACATCTAGATAGATAATAGACAGATAAAAAGGTGCACAGACAAATAGATTGATGATTGACAGATAGTAAGACAGTAGACAAATTTAAAGACATCTCAATAGATAATAGTTAGACGAACAGGTACATAAACAATAGACAAATAGAATAAAACAAGTTTATGTATAAAGAATATATTATTTCATGTTGTATTTACCCCCGCTGCCTTTGATTTGAGCCCATCCTTCACAAGTACGGCCCTTGCATAAAATAAACACATAGTACTCAGGTGACTGCATCAGGCTCTGTGTAGCCCACACTGCCCCCTCAGGGCTTTAGCACAGATTTTGGGAGGGGCAGGGTGTTGATAACCTCAGGATAATGACACATTGTCAGGTTGCAGATATTTATCTCTGAGATTATGCACTGACTCACAGCAACTGCCGATTTTACATCTGCTAACACTACGTATAAAAAAATGCAGCCTCAGCTTTTGCAACAACGTACTGATCTACAAACAGGCACTGTAAACAATTTTGATATTGTAAGAGTGCTCTATTGTATAGTCTGGGAAAGGTATATACTGTAACAAAACTTATAAAATATGTGTACTCATAAGGTGCCTTGTTTTGCTGTCAGGGGCAGGTGAGGAGATCTGCAGGCTCAGTTAATAGAGACATGTGTATTATCACAAGATGCCTTATTGCGCTGTTAGAGACAGGATGAGAAAACTGCAAGTTCAGTGTAATACAGACATGTGTCTAATCACAAGGTGCCTTATTGCACTGTTAGAGACAGGATGAGAGAACTGCAAGTGCAGTGTAATACAGACATGTGTCTAATCACAAGGTGCCTTATTGCATTGTCAGAGACAGGATGAGAGAACTGCAAGTTCAGTGTAATACAGACATGTGTCTAATCACAAGGTGCCTTATTGCACTGTTAGAGACAGGACGAGAGAACTGCAAGTTCAGTGTAATACAGACATGTGTCTAATCACAAGGTGCCTTATTGCACTGTCAGAGACAGGATGAGAGAACTGCAAGTTCAGTGTAATACCGACATGTGTCTAATCACAAGGTGCCTTATTGCGCTGTCAGAGACAGGATGAGAAAACTGCAAGTTCAGTGTAATACAGACATGTGTCTAATCACAAGGTGCCTTATTGCGCTGTTAGAGACAGGATAAGAGAACTGCAAGTTCAGTGTAATACAGACATGTGTCTAATCACAAGGTGCCTTATTGCGCTGTTAGAGACAGGATGAGAAAACTGCAAGTTCAGTGTAATACAGACATGTGTCTAATCACAAGGTGCCTTATTGCGCTGTTAGAGACAGGATAAGAGAACTGCAAGTTCAGTGTAATACAGACATGTGTCTAATCACAAGGTGCCTTATTGCGCTGTTAGAGACAGGATGAGAGAACTGCAAGTTCAGTGTAATACAGACATGTGTCTAATCACAAGGTGCCTTATTGCACTGTCAGAAACAGGATGAGAGAACTGCAAGTTCAGTGTAATACAGACGTGTGTCTAATCACAAGGTGCCTTATTGCAATGTCAGAGACAGGATGAGAGAACTGCAAGTTCAGTGTAATACAGACATGTGTCTAATCACAAGGTGCCTTATTGCTCTGTCAGAGACAGGATGAGAGAACTGCAAGTTCAGTGTAATACAGACATGTGTCTAATCACAAGGTGCCTTATTGCTCTGTCAGAGACAGGATGAGAGAACTGCAAGTTCAGTGTAATACAGACATGTGTCTAATCACAAGGTGCCTTATTGCTCTGTTAGAGACAGGATGAGAGAACCTCAAGTTCAGTGTAATACAGACATGGGTCTAATCACAAGGTGCCTTATTGCACTGTTAGAGACAGGATGAGAGAACTGCAAGTTCAGTGTAATACAGACATGTGTCTAATCACAAGGTGCCTTATTGCTCTGTTAGAGACAGGATGAGAGACCTGCAAGTTCAGTGTAATACAGACATGTGTCTAATCACAAGGTGCCTTATTGCGCTGTTAGAGACAGGATGAGAGAACTGCAAGTTCAGTGTAATACAGACATGTGTCTAATCACAAGGTGCCTTATTGCACTGTCAGAAACAGGATGAGAGAACTGCAAGTTCAGTGTAATACAGACGTGTGTCTAATCACAAGGTGCCTTATTGCAATGTCAGAGACAGGATGAGAGAACTGCAAGTTCAGTGTAATACAGACATGTGTCTAATCACAAGGTGCCTTATTGCTCTGTCAGAGACAGGATGAGAGAACTGCAAGTTCAGTGTAATACAGACATGTGTCTAATCACAAGGTGCCTTATTGCTCTGTCAGAGACAGGATGAGAGAACTGCAAGTTCAGTGTAATACAGACATGTGTCTAATCACAAGGTGCCTTATTGCTCTGTTAGAGACAGGATGAGAGAACCTCAAGTTCAGTGTAATACAGACATGTGTCTAATCACAAGGTGCCTTATTGCACTGTTAGAGACAGGATGAGAGAACTGCAAGTTCAGTGCAATACAGACGTGTCTAATCACAAGGTGCCTTATTGAACTGTCAGAGACAGGATGAGAGAACTGCAAGTTCAGTGTAATACAGACATGTGTCTAATCACAAGGTGCCTTATTGCATGTCAGAGACAGGAAGAGAGAACTGCAAGTTCAGTGTAATACCAACATGTGTCTAATCACAAGGTGCCTTATTGCACTGTTAGAGACAGGATGAGAAAACTGCAAGTTCAGTGTAATACAGACATGTGTCTAATCACAAGGTGCCTTATTGCAATGTCAGAGACAGGATGAGAGAACTGCAAGTTCAGTGTAATACAGACATGTGTCTAATCACAAGGTGCCTTATTGCAATGTCAGAGACAGGATGAGAGAACTGCAAGTTCAGTGTAATACAGACATGTGTCTAATCACAAGGTGCCTTATTGCACTGTCAGAGACAGGATGGGAGAGCTGCAAGTTCAGTGTAATACAGACGTGTCTAATCACAAGGTGCCTTATTGCATGTCAGAGACAGGAAGAGAGAACTGCAAGTTCAGTGTAATACCGACATGTGTCTAATCACAAGGTGCCTTATTGCGCTGTTAGAGACAGGATGAGAGAACTGCAAGTTCAGTGTAATACAGACATGTGTCTAATCACAAGGTGCCTTATTGCACTGTCAGAGACAGGATGAGAGAACTGCAAGTTCAGTGTAATACCGACATGTGTCTAATCACAAGGTGCCTTATTGCTCTGTCAGAGACAGGATGAGAGAGCTGCAAGTTCAGTGTAATACAGACGTGTCTAATCACAAGGTGCCTTATTGCCCTGTCAGAGACAGGATGAGAGAACTGCAAGTTCAGTGTAATACAGACATGTGTCTAATCACAAGGTGCCTTATTGCATGTCAGAGACAGGAAGAGAGAACTGCAAGTTCAGTGTAATACCGACATGTGTCTAATCACAAGGTGCCTTATTGCGCTGTTAGAGACAGGATGAGAGAACTGCAAGTTCAGTGTAATACAGACATGTGTCTAATCACAAGGTGCCTTATTGAACTGTCAGAGACAGGATGAGAGAACTGCAAGTTCAGTGTAATACAGACATGTGTCTAATCACAAGGTGCCTTATTGCACTGTCAGAGACAGGATGAGAGAACTGCAAGTTCAGTGTAATACAGACATGTGTCTAATCACAAGGTGCCTTATTGCGCTGTCAGAGACAGGATGAGAAAACTGCAAGTTCAGTGTAATACAGATATGTGTCTAATCACAAGGTGCCTTATTGCGCTGTCAGAGACAGGATGAGAAAACTGCAAGTTCAGTGTAATACAGACATGTGTCTAATCACAATTATCACATGGTGCATTATTGTATATCCAGGAACAGATGGGGAGTGATGCAGGCTTAATGTAATACAAAAACATTTATCTAATTACAAGGCCAACCATCAAAGAAATCACTACAAAACAAAAACCGGGTGTCACATAGGGGGATAATTATCAAAGGTCTGGCGGACCTGATCCAAGAGTGCGGATCAGGTCCGCCAATACGCTCTCCATATTCAGTATTGCACCAGCAGCTCTTGTGAGCTGCGGGTGCAACGCCGCCTGCTGCAGATTCGCGGCTGCCAGCAGGGGGGTGTCAATCAACCCGATCGTACTCGATCGGGTTGAATTGCAGCGATGTCTGTCCGCCTGCTCAGAGCAGGCGGACAGGTTATGGAGCAGCGGTCTTTAGACCGCTGCTTCATAATTGCTGTTTCTGGCGAGCCTGCAGGCTCACCAGAAACACGGGCCCTCAAGTTCCATCCTGAGCTTGATAAATTGGCCCCATAGTGTACTCTGTCTGTAGACAATTATTCAAGAAGTGACCCAACAAATGAAAACAAAAGGTTGGACACCAAACCAATGGTGTCTATAGGAAGGCTAGGCGTCCGAGTCCCTAGTTAATGCTCCCCCACGATACCAGCAACAAATACAGCACTGTGATTAAAAAAAAAAGTAATTTTAATAAAAAATATTTATTAAAACATACAAGTATACTATAATAAAGCTTTGCATTCATATATACATAGAAAAAACTAGCAACGCATTTCATGGCCTTTTTTGTTGTTGTAAATATTCATTTGTTGGGTCACTTATTGAAAAATTGTCTACACAAAGAGTACGTTATGTGGTGCCCCTCTTTTGTTTTATAGTGATTTATTTGATGGCTGTGCGGTGGTCTACATGATAAAGTAGAGAAGGTGACTAGTATATGTGGATTCTCTGGTGTGAAGTATTTAAAGACTGCACCCAAAGATTTGTTAGTTGTATATGCTTATCGATCAGACTTTTATAACAGGGAGCGCTTGAATTTGTGAGGTTTTAGGGCCGGCTCAAGATATTGTGTGCTGCCTGGGTCCAAGAATGCAATGACAACCCCTCTCCAGTAGTAACATTATTGATTAGCATATCAACCTAAAAGCCTGGCTGCTGACCTTACTAAGCCTACCTGATTCCAGCCAATGCTTATGCACAATTGCACAATAAGTGGGAAAGAAGTTAGGGAAGAGATGCACTTGTCCAACCTTGAATGTTGCCCCCGAATGATTCTGTGTCTTTGTGCATAATGAGGTTTTGCTACTGGGAGCCGGCAACTTCCCCTCATGAAGACAGAGAACAGGAGTGGTCTGGGTCTGACAGTGACTGACTCAGTCACTGAAGTGCTGCCCCTTGTCAAGTGCTGCCTGGATCCATTGGACCCAATTAGTCCTATGGTTGAGCCGGCCCTGTGTTTTAAATCTTCCAATCACATGGTGCCTTATTAGGGGCATTAAACAGCTTGGGAGAGCAACAGACTTAGGGGTCTATTTATCAAGCTCCGTATGGAGCTTGATGCCCCATGTTTCTGGTGAGCCTTCTCTGAGGCGGCGGACAGACATTGCCAGAAATCAACCCAATCCAATACGATCGTGTTGATTGACACCCCTGCTAGATTGGCCGCAAATCTGCAGGGGGCGGTATTGCACCAGCAGTTCACCAGAACTGCTGGTGCAATGATAAATGCCGAGAACGTATGCTGTCGGCATTTATTGATGTGCAGCGGACTTGATCCGCAATATCGGATCATGTCCGCTCACACGTTCTTAAATAGGTCCCTTAGTCTAATACAAATGTGTCAAATCACAAGATGCTTTATTGATGCCAGGGACAGGCTGTGTGATCTGCAGCTTAGTGTAGTACAAATGTGTCAAATCACGAGGTGCCTTATTGCCCTGCCAGAGACAAGTTGAGAGAGCATCAGAATCTGGGAAATACAAATGTAAGTATCTAATCACAAGGTGCGTTTTCGTGGGCTACATACGCATGGTGCGCTAACTGTTGCATGTGAGTGAAAAGGGGTTTATCGCGGCTCTTTGCACGAGTCGGCAGTAGCGTGGTATTACGAGTTGAATGTAAACACATCAGGCTGAGCCCAATTGAATTATGTGAGACAAAAAAGTTGCAGAAAACACATAAAAAATGCA